>NW_015633578.1:333641-358490 GCF_001515625.1 Sinocyclocheilus rhinocerous
TGGAACTGGTTTTTGGGTCAATCTGAAGCGTTTACATAGCATACATGTCTTAGCTTCTGTGTCTTATATTCCTTTCTTGTTTGCTGTGTTCTTTTGTCATAACACAGCTGGCAGCTGTAGTGTTGATCAATGTTTAGTGTATCTTAATTAAAACTAGCTCTGTATTTAACAACGCTGTCACTATTCAACAAAGATGAAAAACTTCCCACAAAAAACAAAGATGAACACAAAAATAAGTTGGCGGTTCCGATCCACTCGTCGGCGTGAACCCAAGAGTATGCTCAAATTATCATCTTGGTTGCATTGAAAAGTCATTTCGTGAGGGGTTTGAATTAATTCATTTCCCCGAAGGCTTTGCTTTGATATTGATCTACACACACTTAGGACTGTGTGGCATCACTGGGCTGCTTCTCATTATCGTAGCCTTGAAAACTCACCCTCCAAAAAAGCGAAGAGAGTTTTGCCACTGGCTTAAAAAAAGAGCCTCGTTCCTCTTTGTCATTCCCTATTGATTCGAGCGACTGTTTCGCTACAGTGACATCAAATGCGAAGGCACCGCAGGAGCCTAATTATCTCTATCGCATAATTTGAGCTCACAGCAACATCTAGATGTTAAAGGACATTTTGGCACCTTAAAATATGAGCACAACAATTTTTTTATCAGAATTAATTGATGTAAACATGAAAAGGGTTATGGTTAAGGGTCAAAAGTTGGGGGTGCTGGTTGATCAATCCAGACTTTTCAGCAGGGAAGTTACATGTCATTTTCTAAGACCGTTCCCCCTAGAGCAACTAGGAATTAAGTGCCTTGCTCTTGTAAAAATGAAAGAGGTTATGGTTAAGGGTCAAAAGTTGGGGGTGCTGGTTGATCAATCCAGACTTTTCAGCAGGGAAGTTACATGTCATTTTCTAAGACCGTTCCCCCTAGAGCAACTAGGAATTAAGTGCCTTGCTCTCAAGGCACTCGGTAACTCTCCAATTCTGGGATTGAATTCACAGTCTTTGTGTCTTCAGGCCAGATTTTTAACTACCAGCCTACTGTTAATGACATTTTACCATGAAACATTTCAATGTAATATACCAACTCAATCTTTGTCCTCTCACACAGACAGTAGAGTTTGACGAAGGTGCGGGAGCCGTCCTAAGAATCCAGCCTCTCCGAGCACCTCGAGACGAGAACATCTACGAATGTGTGGCAGAGAACAGCGAAGGCGAAATCAGTGTCCAGGCTAAGCTGTCAATTATCAGAGGTAAGACTAAAGGTTGACCTTTTTTTTTTTTTTTTGTGAACCAAATGCACCAGTTCACCAAATCAGACTGAACTGTCTGAAACAGTTTGCGTCTCAAGCAGCACAGATATATAAGTTACTCAATCAAAACACTCTGCCTTTAATGTCAGGAGTTTCCAATCCTGCCCCAAGAAGGCCACTGTCCTGTTAAGTTCATCTACCTGGAAGTTTCTACACTACAAAATCTGTCACTGCAATGGTACCCTTTCAACAAGTACACCCTTTTACCTTACTTACCCCTAAAAGGTGCCTTAGCACCTTAAAGGTACATATTTATACCTAAATGGTACCTTTTATAAGGGTACCATTCCAGTAACAACTTTTGTACCTTTTTTCTGAGAGTTTAGTGATCCTGAAGACCTTGAGTAGTTAGTTCAGGTGTGTTTAATTAGGGCTGGCGTTAAACACTTCTGGAAGTTGACCCTCCAGGAGCAGGGTTGGATCTCCCTGCTTTAAGTGTACACCCCCCTCCAGTCCTCGGGACCCACCTCCCAAAATGTTTTAGATATGTCTCTATTCAACACACTAAGAAACTGATGAGTTGAATCAGATGTTTTAATTAGTGAGACATCTAAAACATTCTGGAAGGTGGGTCCCCAAGACTGGAGTTGAGAAACACTGCCCTACAGGACCATCTCGGCAAATGGGGAAACTGACCAGCGTTCTCTGGTTAACTTGAATGTGACACAATCTTACTGTTGCAGAAACTCTAAATCCGTCCTAGCCAATCACGGAACCTCTGTCGTCCTCACCATCGAGTTATCCGGTTGTTCCCCGTGCGCTGAGATCTAGCCATCTGCCTCGTCAATGCCAAGCGCTGGAGCAGGCAGCTTGCAGGCTTCTTCCTGGGCCTGAACCCAAGCCGAGGGTTTTTGTAGGCAGCCCAGTTTTACATGAAAATCCTGGCTTTGGCAAGACCCATGCGGCTCAGGAAGGAACACAGGCGGTAGCACAAGGGGGAAAAAAAACGGCTGCTGCCCCCTTCGCTCTCTCATCCCCATCTGCTGTGGGCTCGCAAGTACATTGAACCTCATCAGTAGAGCAAGCCCCATACACACTCATACAAAGGACGACACATGTGTCTGCACATTCCCAAAAGAGAGCGCCTCTGCTCCTGAACGTCTGCGCGGACATTAATCAAAATCAATTAAACTGTCCACTATTCCAGCTGCTATTTGTGGTCTCCAGCGGGTTCTTCTTTCATTTTGTCCCTGGCCAACTTCTGAAACTGATGACTTCATTAAGTACCCAGTCACCTTGCCGTCTTCAGGGTGTGTCCGCTCGCCTGCGGCAGAGAAAACACGGGAAGGCTTTGCTGTAAATCTGGCGGTGCTCTTTCCAGGGGCTTAGGTTTGTTTTTAGCTGCCTTCTGGCTGCCCACAAGAGCGGTGAGCAGAATGCTTAAGATGTGCCATCTGCTTTTCCACCGTGTCGCAGAGTCCTCTGAGAGTCCTTGGAGGAGTCTCGTAGAAAACCGAGGCAAAGACACCTGCAGCCATCGCTGCTGCTTCTCCTTCGTGTCACTACGGGCGTCGAACCCTCGCTTCCCCTCCTCCGCTTTCTTCTATTGTAGGCTCGCTGTTTTTCTATTCAATCTGACCCTGGCTTTCAGCCCTTCTTGGCAGTCTTGTCCACCAGCGACCCAGAGCTAGCACTTCATAGAATCCAACACCAACAGCAGCCCAGGTTTTGCCATCTGCTCGCTTCCTGCGAGGTGTCAGACGCTCACACGCTTCTTTACACATTCAGTTATGCCTGGCCTTAGCTTGCCCCTGGTCATGCTGTGAGAGCGCTAGGTTCAGAGTGCTGGCCAACAAAAGATCAGAGCGGGAACGCTGGACCGCACAGCCACGGGTAACCATCGTGCAACCCGAAATCCAAAGGTGTCAGACCACCTTCCCGAAACATTAGCTCTTTTCCAAAACCTTCTGTTTTTTTTTGTCAACATCATAGGCTAACTCCAGATGTAAAGGCTTTTGTGAAAGTTGGCTAGTTTTAGCAGCAGCGCAGACTGTATTATGTGGATAAGGCAATCCCAGAATGCACTGCGCTAGGCTCAGTGGAAAAAAAAGTCCATTGCAAACAAGGCCAATAGCTTTCTATTTTAACCAATATTTGCGTCTACGGTCTATTTTTAATCTCATTAGAGTGTTGTGTGTTTAGCATAGCAATATGTTAGCAAAAAACTGTTGTAATATGTTGTGGATCAATATAATTGCTAAAAGTGGTTAGGGTCATACATGCACTCTTTTACCTTCTCTTTATTTGTGCTATGTATTTTTAAACTTATTCAAGTGCTGTGCTGTTAGGTTAGCAACATGTTAGCAAGAAACATTTGTAATATGTTGCGGATCAATACAATTGATAAAAAGTAGTTTGGCTTAGGGTTACAAGTGTACTATTTTCCTTAGTATTTGTGTGTTATGTATTTTTATGCTGCTTAATGCTGTTAGCTTAGCAGCATGTTAGCTGGCAACTAACTAACAACTGTTTTTCTCTTGTGGATTGATAAAATTGATTAAAAGTAGTTAGACTTAGAGTTACAAGTTCACTGTTTTACCTTTTATTTGTGTGTGCTATGTATTTTTAAACTTATTGGCTTACTTTGCTGTTAGCCTAGCAACATGTTAGTGGGAAACATTAGTAACATACTGTGGATTGATAAAATTGTTAAAAAATAGTTAGGCCTAGGGTTACAATGCACTATTTTAACTAATATTTGCTATGTATTTTATTCTTATTAGTGTGCTGTGCTGTTAGCTTAGCAACATTCTAGACAAAAACTCTTGTAATCTGTTGTGGATTGATAAAATGATTACAAATAGTTAGGTTTAAGGCTGTGAGTGCACTATTTAAGCTAATATTTTGTGTGTGCTATGTATTTTGATGCTTATTAGAGTGTTGTGCTTTTAGCTTAGCAGCATGGTGATGAAAAACTTTTGTATTCTGTTAGATGGATAGATTCATTTGATAAAGGTAGTTATGTTTAGGCTTAAAAGTGTGCTAATTTACCTAATAATCACATGTGGTGTGTAGCTATATGCTTATTATGGTGTTGTGCTGTTAGCTTAGCAGCATGCTAATGGGAAACTCATTTGTAGTCAATTGGTAAGTTGGGTCTTTTGTGTGAGGAGCTCCATTTGAGTTGCTGCCTATGAAGAATGTCCTAAATCAGTGCTTAACTCTTTCCCCACCATTGACGAGTTATCTCGTCTTTTACAAGAAAACGGGACTGCTTTAAGCTATAATAAAACTGATTTTTTTTTTGTTTAAAAGTAGAGGCTCTGATCTTTATTTTGGCGTATTGCATATTCAAATATTCATACAGCAAAATATACTGGAGGCCATCAAATTTTAGTGAAAATCATCAAAATCGCTGGCGGTGGCTGGCAACTTTTTTCTAAAATGCTGGCGGGAAAAGAGTTAATTAGAAGGTAGAAGCCTAAGTAGACAGTGTTCTTATCTTTTTGTCAGTTTGCCTTGCTTTCTTCACCTCTTCTCATCTCTAATCTCATCCTACACTTCCAGAGTTCGCGCTGTGACCTCAAACTCTGGGCGCAGGAACTCGTTAGCACTGCAGAGCGCCAGAGAGGATGATCTCACCGCAGCCCATGCCCGTTTGATCAGACGCGTTTAATTGGCCGCTACCCTGCAGGACGAGCCGCGTTTGTTCTGCCGCTCCTCGCATGGTTTTAATTGGACTGCTCTGACCCCGGGGCTCGCCGCCGAACCCCTTTTATTAGCCATTTTTTCAATCACAGCTTTCGCTCCGCCATTTCCAAATTCGTCCCTGTCTCGTTTGTCCCACTCAAGCACAGTTTGAGGAGTCTTCATGTCACTTTTCTCTCTCGGCGTCTAGTTTGAAGTGTCGTTGCTCAGCACTTTGTGGATCCACACAGCCGAGTTCGATACATGACTCATCCATTCTGAAATCTCATCGTCTCGCAGGTTTCTGAGGCTCTCAGATTAGATCCGGGCTGCTGTGCAGAAATCAGCTCAGTCTATAGCATCATCTCACTCCTCTGTCAACCTTGTCATCCATCTCTGTTCTTTTTCCCACAGCTCTTTCTGCCTTTTTGCAAGTTTCTCCCCCATTTTCCACTGAGATTTAAATACATTAATTTTAATAATAATAATATAATTTATTATAATGAATTAAATTAATATATTAAATAATAGAGAGTGTGTGTGTGTGTATAGAGGACATGTATACATAATTTGAAAATATTCTAAATATTTAAATTTATTTTTATATAGAATGCATTCAGTTTATTGAATTTGTTTAATAATAATAATATAAAAGTATAAATTAATTTAATAATAATTAGTGCTGTCAAATTGATTATTCGCGATTATTTGCATAAAAAAGTTTGTTTAATATAATATATGTATGTACTGTGTATATTTGTATGTATATATAAATACACACACATACATGTGTGTGTGTGTGTATGAAATGTATAGAAAAAAATTATTTACACTTTACAATAATAAAATGCAATAGGTGTCATGAACAATACATCTACAAACAATAATAATAATTTCTACATTTCAAGTTGTATATATTAACTTTAGTTTGTGCATTATGAACAAACATGAATGGACGTAGATTAATAAACGCTGTAAAAAATATTGTTTATTGTTAGATCATGATACCTAATGCATTGACTAATTAACAAATAGTTCAATTGAATCTTTCTGTAAAGCAGTTTATAGTAACTTCTAATCGTAAAGCAGCTTGAAATGGCGTAACGCTGCTCAATCAATTCTCTTTGGATATTGAATTAAAGCTTTTAAGCTGATAAGACTCATTAACATAGTATTTGTGGTCCGGTTGTGAGTGTTTGCCGGTTTCCGCAGCTACATTTCGGTGGAAGAGGGTTCCACATCTCTCCACATACCTGATAAACCACAGCATTGGATGCCCGGCCCAGGGGGATTGTGGGTATTATCCTCAGTGTGCTCTGAAAGCCCCGCCACGAGTGATTTGGAGTAAAAGAGCACAGCTGATTAGCGTTCCTGCTGTTCTCCGGCGGAAATGCCGCGTCCAGCAGGGAAAAGTGTGTTATAAAACATCAGAGCGCCGGAGGCCGTGACTTCCACAGTGTGTGTCTGCGATTGAGACGCGCGGCGCATAAACCAGAGCTGAGCCTGCATTAATGTGCTTTCCTCTGTTTTAGCATCCAGTCCCCGGTCGTTGTGTCGCGTCTTTAAGGTCCAGCAAACGCCGTCCGTCTCTTGATCGTCCTCTCAGAATAATCTCTCTGTCTATGGCTGATCCGCGTTCACTCAATATGAGCCGGTAATTAGCGCTGGCCTGTGTTAGCAGAGTCCAGTTACACACACAAAAAGTGTGTTTTGGAGCAGATTTTTTACCTTTTTTTACCAGTATTTGTGTAATATGCATAATGTACTGTTATGCCATTATTGTAGTAACCTGTTAAGAGAAAGCATGAACATTGTTTTGTAAGCCATTTATTGTTTAATAATTTATTATATTATATTATATTGAATGTATTATATTATTTATATTATTTATATGTTTAAAATTACACGATATAATATGTATTATTTTTACTTATTAAAATAGTATTTTATTTATTCAGTAACAATTACTATTATTACAATTATTACAATTATTACAATTTAACTTTTTAATAGTTTTGTATTTATTGTATTTATGCATTTATTTTTTTAGTTATGCAATTTTTATGCCATTTATGCCAGGGTAAAATGGACTCAATATTGACATTTTGTAATTATATATAATTAATATTTTTTATACATACATTTTTTTTTCTTTTATTATATTTTTTTTAAGTTAATTTGACATTTTCATAATTTTGCACATTTTTGTTGACAAATGATATACCATATTAGGATGAAGAGGACTAAAATACTGCATTAATGTGCATTTTAATGTAAAAATGAATGAATATGACATTGAAATATTGACTTGTATCACTTTAATGTTTGTCATCTGAATTGTACTTTAAAAAATATATATTTCTTGAAAGTTGCCATCTAAAAAGATAACGGTAAACGGACAAAATATTGAAATTTTTTATTTATATAATTTTAATATTTCTTAAGTTACATTTTTGACATTTTCATAATGCTGCACATTATTTTCAGCTAAAATGTAAAAATGTAGTCAGGGCAAAATGAGCTAAACTCTATGTATATGTCATGAATATTTTCCCATTCCTATTGGATTTTATCCGAAAGATAAAATAATTTTTTATATTGTGTTCTAATGGGTGTTTGCATCCTCCACTGAATGACAGTCAGAAGCGATTGGACTTCAGTCTTTTGTCTCTCAGTTGTGGAGGTAATGAAGATCAGACAGTGATTGGTTTAGATCTGTGTTACACACACAGCTGTATTTGCCCACTGCATTATGACTGTCCGCCTCTCATAAACAAAAGCAGTTCCCATCCGTGTGCTCAGCTGCTCCCCGATGCATAATGCGTTTGTTTAGCTGCGTTAAGATCTGGCAAAATGCAAAACGCCGGTGTATTCGCGCTATCCATTATCGCCATTATGGTTTCCTTTGAAAGCACGAGACAGTCGTTTAGTATCCAGCGTCTGTATATATAGCTTTCCTGCTTTGGGACTCGATCTCACGCTGTTCCTGTAGACGACTGCCAACGCTAATGATGACATTTTGGTAAATTCCTGTTTGGTAAAAAAATATATTTATAAATAAATTTAAAAATATAAAATATAAAATGTAAATTAAATAAATGTTTATTTATTTATTTGTGGTGAACAAGAAAGAAAAAATATTTAGAATATACATATAGTTTATTATTAATTAATTTATTAAAAATATAAATATTTATTTAAAAACTAGTTTTTTTATATTTTATTTAATATTTATTTAAATTAAAAACATATTTAATTTAACTTTGTAAATATGCTTTATTTATTAATTTATTTGATCATGCTGATTTTTTATTGTTAATTATTTTAAAATATAAATATATTTTAAAATATTTATAAAATGTTATTTTTAAAATATATTTTTATTTAGTAGTTTATTAATATTTAGATATTGTAAATATGCTTAATCTATGCTTAAAAATTTATAAATTACTTATTTTTCATACATTTACTTGTTTATGTTTAAGAAAGGTACGTAATATTTTAAGGGTACATGTTTTTTGTAAATATGCATGATACACATGTAGGAAAAATATTTATTTAATTTTATGCAAATATATTTTATTTAAAATATTTTTGCAAAAATGTCCTTGGTAACAGTCTCTATTTATTTGTTTATTAGTTTATTTATTCATTCATTCATTCATTCGTGATGAACATGTAGGAAAAAATATTTAGAATTTACATCAAATGTTTCATTGTAATTTCAGTATTCGGCGTCTCTTTATATAGCCTCCCTGCTTTGGGACTCGCTCTCGCTCTGTTCTCACAGACGACTCCTGTTTACCGCTGATGATGACAAGCTGCTCACTTCCTGTTTGTTGCGGAGAGATAATTGACAGTCATGGAAATGGGGTTCACAAGCTCGCGCGGCATCAAACTTCTCCATCCGGTGTTTGATCCTCAGCGCTGCTGTCAATCAGACGTTTGCGCGACTTAAGGAGCTCCTCGAGGAACTTCACCCTGGGCTTCAGGATAGAGATTCACACTCAGCACACGCTCCGACACCGAGAGAGGAAGCTCGAGTTTAGGGCTGCTTTGATCCTGTGAACCTGAGCCGTAATCAGGTCTGATTGGCCATGGGGAGCGACGGGACGCAGAAGAGCATCAAACGCTCGTCTCTGGAGCAGAAACTTGCTCTGAGTCACGTAACGCCTGCTCTTCATCTTGGGGTCGCTGAGGTTGATTTGTGTCCTTCAGACCATTTCAGACTTTTTTTTTTTTCTCATGTTCTGCTTTCCAAGATCTAGTTCTTCACCGAAGTCGTCGTTTCTTTGTCATGTAGAGTGATTTGTTTCATATACTGCGAGAAGTGAAAAAGCATTAAAATGTCCTAAATTCACTTCACTTCCCATTTTATTTAAATATGCTTTATTTATTAATTTATTTGATCATGCTGATTTTTTATTGTTAATTATTTTAAAATATAAATATATTTTAAAATATTTATAAAATGTTATTTTTAAAATATATTTTTATTTAGTAGTTTATTAATATTTAGATATTGTAAATATGCTTAATCTATGCTTAAAAATTTATAAATTACTTATTTTTCATACATTTACTTGTTTATGTTTAAGAAAGGTACGTAATATTTTAAGGGTACATGTTTTTTGTAAATATGCATGATACACATGTAGGAAAAATATTTATTTAATTTTATGCAAATATATTTTATTTAAAATATTTTTGCAAAAATGTCCTTGGTAACAGTCTCTATTTATTTGTTTATTAGTTTATTTATTCATTCATTCATTCATTCGTGATGAACATGTAGGAAAAAATATTTAGAATTTACATCAAATGTTTCATTGTAATTTCAGTATTCGGCGTCTCTTTATATAGCCTCCCTGCTTTGGGACTCGCTCTCGCTCTGTTCTCACAGACGACTCCTGTTTACCGCTGATGATGACAAGCTGCTCACTTCCTGTTTGTTGCGGAGAGATAATTGACAGTCATGGAAATGGGGTTCACAAGCTCGCGCGGCATCAAACTTCTCCATCCGGTGTTTGATCCTCAGCGCTGCTGTCAATCAGACGTTTGCGCGACTTAAGGAGCTCCTCGAGGAACTTCACCCTGGGCTTCAGGATAGAGATTCACACTCAGCACACGCTCCGACACCGAGAGAGGAAGCTCGAGTTTAGGGCTGCTTTGATCCTGTGAACCTGAGCCGTAATCAGGTCTGATTGGCCATGGGGAGCGACGGGACGCAGAAGAGCATCAAATGCTCGTCTCTGGAGCAGAAACTTGCTCTGTTGAGTCACGTAACGCCTGCTCTTCATCTTGGGGTCGCTGAGGTTGATTTGTGTCCTTCAGACCATTTCAGACTTTTTTTTTTTCTCATGTTCTGCTTTCCAAGATCTAGTTCTTCACCGAAGTCGTCGTTTCTTTGTCATGTAGAGTGATTTGTTTCATATACTGCGAGAAGTGAAAAAGCATTAAAATGTCCTAAATTCACTTCACTTCCCATTTTATTTTATTTTATTTATTTATTTATTTTTTTTTTTAATCTTATTTTATTAGCTGTGCATGCACTTGAATGTAGTATTTTTAAACAATCATTTTCTAAATTACCATTTATTTATTTATTAAATGAAAAAATGCTTAATGTACATGTTGAAAAAACATTAAGAATTTAAAATAATTTTAATTAAAAAAAATATTTATTACTTTTTTTAATTAGCATGGAAAAAAGTCCTGAATTGATTGCTATTGCAGTGTAAAAATGACTATAGGCTTTATTTTTCTCATACTGATTTGTATGCTAACACCTGTTTAATTAATCATAGACCATTAATTTTCATTATTATTATTATTATTATTATATACTGATTTATTTTCTAACTGCTGAAAAAATGTTTAATTAATTGTAAAATATAAATTTTCATCAAAAAGCTAAAAAATACTTTATTATTATTATTATTTTACTGATTTATTTGTTAACTGCTAAACAATAAATAAATAAAATGTGTAAAACACATTTAATTGATCATGGTATATTAATATTCATCAAAAAGCTAAAAAATATTATTATTATTATTATACTGATTTCTTGCTAACTGCTATAATATATATAATAGAATAATAATATATATATAACCTGTTTAATTAATCATAAAATATAAATTTTTAGCAAAAAGCTAGTAAAATGCTTTTAGTCTTCATCAGCCAGCTAATCAGCATTCATAGCAAACATGTGGTCTTCAAATGTCAATATTTCTGGCTTATTTTGTCATTCTGCTCCTCTGTCTTAAAGGTCCCCTGAAATGCTTAGAAACACGCAGCGTTACTCTGTGTTGACGTCATTTTAGCTGAAACAGGAAGACAGGGCGGGACATATCAAGCAGCCCCGCCCCTTTTTAAAATAGCCAATAGCGTTCGTTTATATCACAGCTTGGGCTAGAGCCGTTCAGAGCGGTTGAGCTCCGTAAAGCCGCATTTGACAGGGTATGTCAGCCACAATCTCATCCATATTGCTATAAAATATAGCATTCTGTGTAGAATTCAAATAGCTCCGATACATTTTGTGGTCTGCGCTGATTTGCGCATGTGATCCGCTTCGTGCTATCGTGTCTCTGGACCGGAGCAGAGTGTGTGTGCGGTGCGGTGGTTAGCGTGACAGCGTGAAACCAGACTTCTTTTTTTCCTCAATGGAAAGCATATTTACACTGTTTGACTCGTTCCCTGTCCCCTATATAGTGCACTACGTGCCATTCACTGTACAGAAAATACTAATTCTGTGGACAAGTGACCGATTTCAGCCGCGGCTTCAGCGTCTATTTTATAGTATAGGGGGCGGGCACTTCAGATTCTAGAGAGCATTTGATTGGGCAGAAAGTTTGATGAGAAGCTGAAGTACGATGTGACGTCAAAAAAATCATTGAGCCGTTTTGGCGGAAGTGACGAACTGCAAGCTTTGAATGCTTATATCTTCTAAATGCGAATTTTGGAGCACACTGCCTTATAGATAACCTTAAGACTAACATATTGATACTAACACCCAAAAAACTTTAATTTTGATTTCATGGGGACTTTAAAGACTGGATCCTGTAGCCCAACATGTGAATGTTCTCCAGCCGATGTCTTGACTCGAGTACAGATCTTGCCGAGCTGAAGTGGACTGAGCAGCAGCTGTTAATATTTAAAGAGGAGCGAGTCTGAAAGGGCATCTCCTCAGACCGCTGCCGTTCATGCGAAACAAGCATCTGCTCCCTCCAGCGCTCAAACTTCGCTCCAGGATCCTTACGTGAAGCGCTCACCGAAAACTTCCTTGTTTTTCCTCTCCGGTGTCTGTCAGGCTCTTTGCTTTTGGTTTCACTTCCTCGAGTCCCGCCGCCTCCCAAGCTGCGTTTGCAATTAAGTGCAATTAGGCCTGTAGCAATAATCAATATATCGACTTATCGCGCAATATATGTACATGACCTCAATAATGTTTGGTGACGCAATATATCGCCCATTATATTTACTTAAAAATTAATGTCACCATGTTTTGTACATTCCACTTGCACCTGTGTCTTTTGCAGCTTCTCGTACATAATGTGGTGTAGAGGTGCTAGTTTCATCTGCAGATATGGTCTTGTTTAGGGAGCTGTGCCTTTGTGCATACAGACATCTGACTGCTAAGTAGTGATTGTGTTTTTCAGCAATAGTGTGCACCCTTCATTTACAGAGAACTTAATTTACAGAGAAAAGAAGGTCAGGGAAAAATCTGTAGATGGAAAAATCTCCATACAAGCTCTTTGTGCATTTTTTTTTTCTACTTGTTACTTTGCACTTTTTGTTAGAAAATGTTTATTTACTATGTATTCAGGTTTTTTAAGGTATCTAATATTTTGATACTTAATTTCCATGATCTAAATATTCAAAAAAATTAAAAGTGTGTTGTCATTTGGAAGTGTGTAGGCCTTCTTGCATTATTATGCTGTTACATTATGATTATATATTCAGTGGCATAAAAGGGTATATAAAATGACAATAATATCGCTTATCGCAGTTATTTCTGGGGCAATATATCACACAACAAAAAGTTGTTATCGTGACAGGCCTAAGTGCAATAATAAAAATGGCTCCATTAAGGCGTTTTTCCATTTGCCCTCCCCAAATATGCGTCCTATCGGGCCATTTAGTCTGTAGATGCTGTAATTAGATGCTCGGCTAAAAGCGCACAGAATACAAATGATCGTACAAAGCTTTAGCGACGTCACGCTGCGTTATTTCATCTCATATTTACAGTCTTAAAGCAAGTATTTCCCATCAGTTTTGCTGTAGTGCATTTTCCTTTATATTTTTTTTATATAAAGGAGTTTTTTTGAGGAGTTTGATTATTATAATTGAAGAAATTTATTTATTTATTTAATTTATTTAGCAAAAATACAGAACTTTAGAAAAGCTTGTTTTTTAAAGTTCTGAATGACCTATTTATTCATTTTAAAAGGTACAATTTTTTGTGAATGTTTAATGTACATGTAGAAAAACATTTCGAAAAAAATATTCATATTCTTAATTTACAAGTACATAAAATTTACTTGTAAATTTACTTGTAAACGTATTTACATTTTTGTAAATATGCTCAATGTACAAGTTGAAAAATCTATTTAAAAATAGTTTTTATTTAATTATAGTTATTTACTTTTAAAAATTTTCTTTTTTGTAAATATGCTTAATGTACAGATAGAAAATGCATTTAGAAATAAATAAATATATAGTAAATTAATAAAATTTTAATTAGAATTCTAATAAAGTATTCTTAATTATTATTCTAAATGTACTTATATGTAAAACAGATATTTTGTAAATATGCTTTGTAAAAGGGTACTTTTTTGTAAACGTGCTTAATATACATATAAAAGCATTTAGAAATGTACATACATTAATAAAAAGTATTTTTAAAGTAAGGTACATTATTCTTAATTTACTTAATGTGCATTTCAAAAATTAACATTTAATCTTGTAACATTTTTGAAGTATTTAGAGGCTTACCATGAAAATGTTGGCAAATGTACTTTAAATAAATACTTAATTAATAGATAAATAAATGAATTTTACTATTTACTTAAATACAATTTTTTAATTAATTTTATTTATTTATGTATTTATTTAGCGTTTAAGGGTTAGATGGTTGTTTTATGAACAGAGCTGTTTGTGTTTTTAGCAGAAGGTGTTTCTCTTCACTCTCATCCTCATAATAAAACATTCAATGGCTTTATCAGTATATTACCTTCCAACATCTCATTTATCAGGGCCTTATTTTGAAGAAATCCACACTAGCACATTCAGGGTTTGCGTTTCGCTTAATTTACGCGAAGACGCCTCGTTACGCATTACTAATGATGGCGACTGACGCGAATGGGAGCAGGAATTGTCTCCAGGACTGAAAATGGCTTCATTGACATTGTGCTCGGCGTTTGCAGCGGCCTAAAGGTCTCCAGGAGTAAATAAATAAACGCAGGAAGGCTGTTTTTGGTCCGGAGCGATGTGGACGCGATTCAGGGCTGATGATACTGTGCTCTTCGGGTTCTCGGTCACCTGAACGTGGCATCAGTGCAACAGCGAGATCTCTGACGGAGCCACTTAATGCTCAGGTTGTCAGTGTCGCTGAGTGCATCCGTCTCTGTCAGTCTCGCTCGTCTCTCGTCTCCCTCACGATCCGATCCGGCGCGTCCCGCTCCACCTCCTCAGGTACTGAAAAGTCAGCTTGACAGAAGCAGCTGGACTCGGTCATCAGCCAGACGCTCCGCCGCATGGCGCCGCCTAATTGTACAGCGTCCGACCGATCCGTGCGACGGTAGCTTCATCAAAGCCAGACGGGGGACGCCTGCGGGTGATCCTCCTGTAAACACACATCACAGCATTCAGTGTCTGATCGCATGCACTGAGTGACAGTTTGCCACGGCCTTCCTGTTTACTTTAAGCGAAATTAATGTTCTGTTCTGCGTTATGTAACGTAAGTGTGGTTTTAATATTAGTAAAAGGTCATTTTTAAATAATACCTATAGTTATAGAATAAATAAGCTTTCCATTGATGTATGGTTTATTAGGATACCGCCGAGATACAACTATTTGAAAATCTGGAGTCTGAGGGTGCAAATAAATCTAAATATTGAGAAAATCATCTTTAAAGTTGTCCAAATGAAGTTCTTAGCAATGCATATTACTAATCAAAAATTAAGTTTTGATATATTTACAGTAGGAAATGTACAAAATATCTTCATGGAACATGATCTTTACTTAATATCCTAATGATATTCGTCATAAAAGAAAAATCTATAATTTTGACCCATACAATGTATTGTTGGCTATTGCTACAAATATACCCCAGCGACTTAAGACTGCTTTTGAGCTCCAGGGTCACATATTTGGTTTATATTTAGTATTGTGCATTATATTTGGTCTTATCTATAGCATGATACATAATGTTTACCCTTATTTTTAGTTTATTTTGATACTATTTTTTCATAGTTTTAGTAGTATTCATGATATTTTTATTAGTTTTATTATTATACATAATGTTTTGTCTTGTTTATTATTATACATGATATTTAGACTTATATGGTTTTATAAAAGGTAAAATCATCCGTTTGTGGCTTCAGGCTTTTTGTTTGATGCCTTTAGTGAAACACAAATCTACCAGCAGTAGCTGTGAATCTGTTGGGTCCTATTAGAACAGAGGCGATAATTAAGACTGGGGTTGTGAATTACCATAATTTGTGAGAAATCCCGAGCTTCACCAATCCTGATGGAAATCTAGCAGTCAGCCCCACATTTTAGGATTTGAAATGCTAATGCAAAGAAGCTCTGCTCCTGAAGAGTTGCCGCTGAACGAATTTGCTAGTAAACAGTGACTTTGTCTGATGTGGAAATAAAAAAAATAAATAAATAATGATAATTATAAATTTTATTTAATGAATAATATTTTTATTATTGTATGAATGTATAAATTAATAATATATTATATTAATTTATTTTATATTAAATAAATAAAAAGATTTTCTCATATGAAATGCCCAAGGTCTTACATTCATCATTCTCTAGCTGCTCTAGTTGAAGAAACTTCATGAAATTGGGATGGTCGGAGACGGTGTCCTTGATTCTGTAGCAAACTTAAGGCATACCAATTGGCATATACCACTAGGCACGGTGCCGAGTGCAGAAGCTGGGCTGCGATGGTGTATCTGAAGACGCAGAAATGGGATTCACGCTCCTTAATGGAGCATTATGTGGTTCCGCCTCCACCCTGCAGCCCTCACTCTCTCTCCACGCCCAGTCCATTATTAGTCTCCCTGCACTTGTGTCCCTGTCTCCTGTGCAGCAGCCCATGCTGACGGCGCACTGTTTGACGTGATAGGCCAGCCGAACCCAAAGCGCCATGACCGGTAGTGCTGTGTTCGATACATCGATACGACGATACGACAGCTGGCCCTGTATCGATATTGTGGCACGTGTGCAGCAGTGGACCGTGCTTAATTTGAATACAAGAACAACATTTAAAATTGAGTAGAGAAGTGTGAGGTTTCTAAAAAAATTATGAATATATAGGCTACAACAAGGTTTAATCTGGCCACAGAGGAACACAACTGGGCGTTTCTCTGTTAATAGTGAAGCTGTGGCTTTAATTCCTTTAGAAACTATGATGTTACCAGCTCCTTGTTTAGAAAGATAATGTAGCTCTTGAGTGATTAAGCTATTTTATTGATAAAATTGCGGGGCAGCGCTAAAAAGTTTGTTCCTGAATGTCCGAATGCGGCCGCAACGTGATCTGTGTGAGTGACTGAGCGTGTGTGCGTGAGATACAGTGAAGACAGCGCATTAGTTTAGAACTCTTCAGAATGAGTAAATTACTATATAAATTTATTAGAACGAGTACTTTATTATTTATGGGCTTAAAAACAAGATGCAAACAATCAGAATATTGTACCTGGTGGGGAGTGCCCAATGTAAACATGAAACATATGCCATTACCTATATTGTACTGTGGTACAGTTATGGAGGCCCTTCATAATGCAGAGGTCAGCTGCCTGCTCTGCCAATAGTTAGAAATGGCACTATAGTAAGCAGTGTTTAATAAACAGTTGTTTTACTAAATTCTGCTGAGGTGAAATTCAGTGCAGTCCTGTATCGTGATATGTATCGTATCGTGGCCCCTGTATCGTGATACGTATCGTATCGTGACTTTGCTGATGATACACAGCCCTAATGACCGGTGACTCTTCCAGAATTAATCAAGCAAGCGCACAAACTCTCGTCCGCTCCTCGGTGCACTTCCTGTTATGCAAATTGAGCTGTTTTTGGAGCACAGGAAATTAAATTGACCACCTCTCAAATCCACACAGCTGGGGCTACAGATTAGTTAAATGTCGTCTTAGTTCTGCTTTTGAAAAAACACGTCTTCCTCTTCCCATCGTGTGGTTTGTATCCCATTTTTCTCTCTTTGGCTCTTCCACCCACTGTTCCCCAACCCTCCCAGAGTTCTCGGAAATATTAATGTGTTTCTAAAGCCATCTCTGGCTGTGGCGAGAGCTAATCAGTTAACCTGATTAAGGAACTGATGAAATTAAATCATTTCTGTAAGTGAAAATAAAAAAATAGCCAATACTTGGGAGGATACGTCTGTGGAATTTGATGCCGCCCCTGAGACTTTTATCAGCAGAAACGTGTTTGCTGGAGAGCAGTTTTTAAAAATGCACGCTTATCAAAGAATGCGTTGTGTAATTATGAAATGTGTCTCTGGTTGATAAAGCTGTTAACAAGAATGCCATAGTCCCGGCAGAAGGCGGCAGTTGTGTATATATTACCTATTTATTTTGATGTACAAGCTGCAAAAGCCATTTTACTTTTAATCTGTGATATGAAATATTACACCTGCATGGATAATGAGCTTCAGAGATCATCATTAATCAACTAGAACTCATTTGCTTATGGACACCCAGTGGCAAATGCTAGGTATCATACAAACCCAGTCTTAGTATTTGGTGTTATATTTCGTATTGTACATGGAAATTGGTCTTTTATTTGTCACTACGGATATATTCTAAAAGAAAAATCATCAGAAGGTGGCAGTTGTGCATATATTGCATATTTATTTTGGTGCCCAGGCAGCAATAGCCATTTTACTTTTAATCGGAACAGATAATGAGCTTCAGAGATCATCACAAGTCAATCAAAACTCATTTGCTTATTACCATGGATGCACGTCTGCAAATCCACTTGCGCTAAACTGACCGCTCAGGTTAAGAGGCTTTGCACCTGTCACTTGCGTAATGCCATGAAATCACATGCTACAATTAAATGCAATTACAGATAATAACACGAGCGAAAAAGCCCCTGTCAAAGCTTAACGGATTGAAGGTTTGGGGGTGAGGGGAGGGGGGTTCAGGACGACTTCAGTGCCCTTCTGAATCGGTGAATGTGCAGCTTTTGGCTAAAGTGGCCGGTGCACTCATCCTGCTATGCTGATCATCATAACAGCATCATTATCATCGCGGCTTAACAGCCTCTTAGTCAGGCCAGGGGCGGACTTCAGAGCCGCCCAGTTATAAACCCAGTACGAGGCCTGCATTCTAGTTCTTATTTTAAGGAATTATGAGTTAGAATTATCCCTCAGCAAAGTGCAGAACAAAAAAAGACATATGCTATTATGTAGCACCTGAAATGCGCAAAGATAGGGGAATGCTGTGTTTTTGTCTAATGGGCCACTATTTGAAAGCCTCTGAATTAAATTGAATTGAATTAAGTTGTTTGGGGTTATGGGATGTCACAAGGCTAGTGCTAGAGAGGTAGATAGAAACTCGTGCCCAGACCTCAAGCCTAATGTGAGTCAACTGGTTGTGACAATATCAAAAAGCTGTTGTGGAGAGAATAGCCACCTAATCATGTGATCAGATTGGTGAGGAATGCTGGAATTAAAACTCCAGGGCTTTTTTTTTACCATGAATGCAAGCCAGGCAGGACAGGGCTAAGGGCTCTTGGCGCGGATATGCATGCGCTACTGCCTGATTTCCTTCATATTTTACCAGAGCAACTGACCCTGAACCAATTTGAGTGTTGGAAAAGTACATCTGCAAGGTAAATTCTATTTCTAGCCCTTCTTCATTTCTATTAGCCGAAGAGGACATCTCTACTTTGGAGTGCTCGCGGTGAGCCTCTCCTAGTGGATGATTCCAGGTCACTTATTGCATCCCGGTGACAATATAGATATACTTTCCGTTTGCATTCGTATACCCGCAGTCATTACCACTATATATAAGCAGTGCTAGCACCGTGACATGGTATTATTGCAGCTCCTGTCTCGACCTCTTTCACAGACTCTATAATAGAATTTGAATTGCTTTGACATTTCTATCAGTGACACTGTTCGCTGCTCTCACTCGCCCACCACCAGTCCAAACTCCCCAGTACTCGCCTCCTTTAATTAAGCTCAAATCAAATTACTCATCTTGTGTTTAAGGCTTAATTTGTGTGCTTTGCAGAAATCCTATTCTGGTGTCACAGCATGGATAATCCAGCCATGGATCACATTTACAGCAAACACAAAATGTTGCTTTCCAAAATTCTGCTTTTGGAAGGACAAGTATCTGTATCTTCTCCCCCAAGCTGGAATGTTTAAATATCCCATCTTTGCTGGTTAATAATCGATAGACAGACATAATGCTTCCCCAGCCAACACTGAATAATTGAACATGGAAATGAAAGGTCATTGCACAAAACATTGGCTCAAATCCTTTCTTTTGGTGTCAAGGCCCGTGTAAAAACAACAGTTGCCGGCACTAGGTGCACTGCGTGGGTTTCTTGTAATGTCATGAGCCTTGGCACACCTTTGTGACTCTCAAAGGGTTCGAAGGATGTGACCTTCACACTTAGAGCCTGACCTGTGCCCATTGGCACGGTCTACGATGTCTGATTTTCTTTGCCAGAATGTGAGTCACACCAGGTCAAAGAAATGAGAGGTTTTCCCTCTGCCTTATCCATCATTGTCTTTACAGCAGATCCAATGAAGAGCGTGAAGGCTTGTGTTGGCCTACAACAGCAGGCATCAGCCACACTGGATTCATTTGAAGAGCGAGAGGGCTGAATTGTCAAAATCTATTGTGTGTCACCTGTCTCTTCGTATCAATTCAGTGCTGTAAACAACTATGGAGGAACCGGGGGGGAAATGTCACCAGTGCTTGCCCCGATTAAACGGCTCTGTCGCTAGTGATGTAGACTCGGATCCGTAGGACTCGAATGATATGCATGACGGTATGAGCAACAGCTCAGTGTGCTCTTTGCTATGAGAATGTTTGATTGTTCCTCAGCAAGTCCCCTTGAGGGTCCCTGAAGGGAAACAGGTCCTAGCCAAACCCGACTTGGCTACTTGCTCATACCAGGCCAAGTTGGTTCTCTCAGAAGCTTGCTTTGTAGGAACTTTCAAGTAGGTTATTGGCATCTGAATGTCCACTGCTCATCTTTAAACTTCTCTAAGTTCTCCCCAACAGAGGGCTTACTTGCTCATACCAGGCCAAGTTGGTTTTTCCAGTAACTTGTTTAGTAGGAACTATCGAGTAGGTTATTGGCATCTAATGGTCCACCGCTTGTCTCTAAACTTCTTTGTTTTCCCCTACAGAGGACCTACTTCCTGCTGGCTTCCCCAACATCGACATGGGCCCACAGCTGAAGGTGGTGGAGCGCACGCGCACGGCTACCATGCTTTGCGCCGCGAGCGGTAACCCCGACCCGGAAATCACCTGGTTCAAAGACTTCCTCCCCATCGACCCCAGCACAAGTAACGGCCGAATCAAACAGCTCAGATCGGGTAAGACCAACGGATGCGCCTTAAGCTTTACTGCTAATATTCTTCTGCTTATCCCACTGCTTCTGTACCAGTCCTCTTTCTGATTATAGGTACCCTGTGCTCTTCCAAAACAACCACCCACAGAGTTAGCGCTATAAGTTGCTAGGGAAGCTGAAATGGAAAGATAATGTCTTTTAATGAACTGTGTCAGAGGAGCTTAGTCCAGATTTTGTGGCAAGCATATGATTAATGTCTGGTTTAAGGTAATGAAACTTTATTGAAAGACCCAGTAAAACAGTCTAATTATATATCTCATTAAGTCTAGCGCTCCAGTCGCCCCAAGGCCACCGTTGTGGGTCAGTGATTTGTCAGCAACAGAGAAAAGAAAAATCTATTGGGTTGCATTTGTTTCTGAGCTGTTGACGTAAATCAGTATGGGCAGTAGATACTCGGCTGGCAGCCCTTGACCTGAACTTGCTTACCCAAGTTCCCTTTTTCAGGATCCATCATGGTATTTTCAAAATAAAGTTTCAGATTCGAGCAAAGTGGTTTGGCGGTGAGCAGCTACATCTGCTCTCACTTATGCTAGACTTGAGTGCTTTGTTTTGCGCCGTGTTAATGGACGACCCAGACTCGCCAAGAGGGTATCACAGGCCTCTGTAACGCTGTTGGCTGTGGTACAGGAACACAAATGCCTTTGACTTTTCTCGTTGCAGACAAGAAGCTAGATTATTGTGTAACATGTTGGGCCTTACCCAAACAGTCAACCCTTTTAGCTTCCATTAGCGATGTCACTAGCCGCAAGGTTAGCGTTCATAGCTCATTTAGTAAGCTAATTTCTCTGCCCTGCTGACAGACGTACAGATTAATCGGACAAATTTAACGGGTTTTGGGAATGCATATTTCTGAAAATGCTTATGTTAGCCTACAGTTTGACGAAGCAGTGCTAAAAGTTTAGCAGCTAAGTTTAGCATGACTATGCAACCTGTCCTCCCTCTGTCTGTGTTTTTGTCGCCGTGTGAGTGGGTCATACATGTTGTTGTGCCTCACTCTCTGTTGTCTTGTTTGTGATGTCTCTGTCTCTATTTCAACTTTAGCAGGTTTCTAGCGGCATTTACGCATTCACATGCAGAACATTGACTAGCCCCCGATAATTAACATACTATTGGAGTACTACTAATTAGACAAACTAAATTCAGTATGCAGAGCATACAGCATGTACAAATTAGCTATAATCATGGTCTTAATTCAATTTGTGTGTTAGTGAGTTATCTAAATTCTTTTTGTAGTATTTATTTGGTGCGTCTAATTGGTAATTAAATATGCTAACGTTTTCTAAATCTCTAAAGATGTTAATGAATTTCTTAAGGCAATAATTGTTTTACCAAGGGCAGATATTTTGACTGTTTTCACACACTATATATAAAACATAACTATAATTCTAACTATACATAACATATTAGTTTGAATCGATGTGATAAAACAAGTTTGCAAACTCTAAAACTCGCTAAACTTGTCAAGAACATGTTCAGGTAATATTTCAACACAGAAAAGCAAATGAAAATAAAATAGATACCCAAAATTCATTACCATAATGAAATTATATAACACATTCTCATTATTGTAATGTGAAAAGGCTCTTCTTATTTTAAAAACATTAAAATATTAAATAATATATTATTACTATTATTAAAACATTACTTATTTATAAACTTAATATTATTAAGTATTTATTCATGATGGAAGATTATATTTATTGTTCTTGCATTGATCTTTACTTTATGCTTGTATCAATTAAATGTTTTATTTGTACTTATTTAAATTAATTATCTAAAAGTAATACAATTAACCATTGTATAATGGTTAATTGTGTAATTAACCATTATGTAAAATTCTATAAGTGTTCTTTTTAAATGTATTAAATACATTTGAATTATTATTATTATTAATATTATTATTATTATTATTTTACATGTAATGTATATTAAATTACATATTAATAATATTATTAAAATATTATTTCAAGTATATATATATATTTATTAATGTTAAATTAATATTTATACTTTTTAAATATTTAATATTTATATGTTTTAGTATTTATACATGATAGAAGTTTAGATTTATTGTACGTGTTTTGAACTTTAATTTTTGCTTATTTCAATTAAATATTTAATTTGTGCTTATTTAAATGATTTTTAAATTATGTACAGTAAAATAAACTATTAAAATCATAATTGAGAATAATTTTTAAAATTATGAAATCATTTTGATAATGAGAATTTGGAGATGGAGTGGTGCTTAATTCCCTCTTTATTCAAATTGTATTTTTATTTTATTTATATTTTTTTCCAAATATAGAAACCTAGAAATGTTCTTGACGGGTTTCCTGAGATTCCCTCATAAGCTAGTCTCTAATATCATTAAACGTGCTCATAAAATGGCCTAAAGTCTGTGTTTAACATCTCGTCCTACAAAGGGATCTTCCGCACTAAACTCTATTGATTTCAGGGTGTGTGCGACTGCTGTGAACCCGACCCTAAAATGTGCTGTTTTGTTCTTCCTTTCTGCTTCTTTTTCTGTTTTTTATCATTTCCAGAAGCGATTGGTAAGTGTCTCAGTGAGTGCGCAAGCTTCCTCGTGTCCCTGAAGCAGATGGCATTTTAACTTGGTTTTAAAATGCATGTCCTTCCCTCTCCTTTCCCTTTAACGTCTGTCTGTACCCTCCGTATTTCTTTTTCTTCTCCTCGCCCACTAACATGAAACGTTTCCCTGTTTCTCTCAAGCTTTGGAGGATGACACACTGCAGAAAGCGTGCGTGTTTATGTGTGTGTGGATTTGCTAGTGTTCTCCATTCACGTGCAGCTCTGTAGCTCTCCAGAGAATCTGATCTCGCCGGCCACAAATATTCAGAAGCTTATAAAACAGAAGAAAAACAGATTAGGATTTCAGAAGCTCTGGCCAAGCGGTTGCAGTAGCGTTGTTGACCGCCGAACACACCCTCGCTCCGCGTGCCACCGAGAGCTCGCTCGGCTCCGTCTCAATAACATATTTATCATCCGAGCGGGAAGCGCCGGGGCCTTGGAGCCTCGCGGCCCAAGCAGCTGAAAGAGACTTCACCTGAGATGCGTTTGCACGTCCTCCATACTCTGTGTGCTTGACAGCTGAAGTCAACATGAAGCACTTTCAGAAGTCCATATTGGTACCTTAAAGATACATATAAGTACCTAAAGTGTACATATTAGCAGTGTTGGGGAAAGTTACTTTTAAAAGTAATGCATTACAATATTGCGTTACTTCCTACAAAAGTTACTAATTGCATTACTTAGTTACTTTTTATGGAAAGTAGGGCTGTGCAAAAAATCGAATGCGATTTTTTTCATGCGCATCTCATCAGTAAAGCCGCTTCCTCTGTGTAGTAAATGCCGCTCCATCTGAAAGCACGTGCTGGAGACACTGATACTGACGAGATTCGCATGAAAATCGCATTCGATTTTTTTGCCCAGCCCTAATGGAAAGTAATGCGTTACGTTACTTTTGCGTTACTTTTTCTCATCTGGGCTGGGCTTGCTAATTTTTTTAAATATAAAATGTTCTATTTTTGGCAAATGTAAAGGCCCTTTCACACCAAAAGTGAAACGAATACGCCTCAGCCATTCTGGATTGCATGAAGCATAGAATGCAGGAGAAGAAAGTTTAACACTCTTCAGCAATGAAACAAAAAGAAAGAAAAACAAATGTCATGTTTATTTTAAATCATTTTTGCTTATTAATGTGGCTGAATTGGATCATCGAAGGTCGGCTGCAAAGATATTGATTAATAAAATGTGATTAAATGCATAAAAGATATTTGTGTTATTTAATACATTTAATTATTGCAGGTTTTCATTCATTTTGAGGAATACTGAATCTGTTTTGTGCAAGTGAGATGAGTAAATGCATGTTCACATTTAGTCTCTTGTTCACACAGCGCCTCTGCACTTGTTCCCGATTTCTCTCAACATGGGGACAGGAGAGTTGTCAGTCAATAAATGGGAAAACAAAGTTACTGGAGTTACTTATTTGAAAAAGAAACTCATATATTTTATTGTAAATTAAAAAGTAATGCGTTACTTTACTAGTTACTTG
>NW_015633578.1:358597-364979 GCF_001515625.1 Sinocyclocheilus rhinocerous
TGCGATTTTTTTCATGCGCATCTCATCAGTAAAGCCGCTTCTGGTGATTAGTAGTAAATATTCAGCACGTGCTTTCAGATGGAGCGGCATTTAGTACACAGAGTCGTAGTTCACTGACAAGCTACACAAAATCGCAGGCGATTCATTGCTGATTTTATATTAGTACCTAAAAGATACAAAAGTGTCCCTTTTGAAAACCGCCCCAGTGACAGCTTTTGTACCTTTTTTTCTGAGAGTGTAGGGCAGTTGGTTTTGATCATCAGGAATCAATTACATTGTGAAAAGGGTGGCATTCGACACTTGATTAATGCTAACCGTCATATATTATAAGACTAAAATCTGTTTATGTAACAATTATATAATTATTATTTTAAATGTTACATACATTTTTGTTATTATCATCATTATTATTATTATTGTTCAAATATGTTTTAATATATTTAAAAGTAAATATGTATAATTGTATTATTGTTGTTATTATTATATTTTAATAATTTTATTAAAATATCGTTTTAAGTAAATTAAAGTATATATGTGTTATATATAATTTATTTGTCTAAATATTTTTTGCTAAATAACATTATTTATAATTATTATGTAATAATTGTTACAGAGGCTTTTACTTATTTACATTAATTCTATATTTAAGGCAATAATTCAAACAATAATAATGATGATATTATTATTATTATATTGTATATAATATTTGTCTAAATATTTCTGCTAATCAATATAATTTATAATAATTATATAATTATTATTATTATTTATAATGTTGTTTTGCTAATTAATGTCAGCATAAAAGACGCTGTAGATGTTTTTTACAAACTTACATTTAATATATTATTAAATTATATATTAATAATATTATTGAAATATTTCAAGCCATATATACAGTGTGTATATATATATTCAAGTATTAATTTCTTTTATATTTATTTTTGGTGGTATATTTTAGATTATTTATATTTTTAACATAGATTTATTTAGCTATTTTTTCTGGTCTGATATGTATATTTCATATTTCGCTATTATTAACATTATCTTATAGCCTTTGTGACTTTAATGACCTCAGAGGCTCAGCTAAAGAAAAAAAACATCTTAATCTAGCCTGAGCTGTACTGCGAGTCTTATCAGGGTCAAACTGGTCTGTTAGCTGGTTTTACAGGGGTTTTGGGCACTTTTCAGTCTGAGAGTCCAGCTCAGACTGGTTGAAGTGGGTTTTTCGGTATGGAGATGTGCATTAAGGACGTAAAAGCGTTTCATGTTGACTCGGTTGTTGATCACGTGTGCTGTTGAAGCTCTTTGAGCGAGTGATGGGATGTTTGCTCAGGAGGCCAGCGCTTGATCCTCCGTCCTGAAGGGATTTACGCTGATGAGAAAAAGGCCTGTAGCCGTCGATGGCGGCCAAACCTGCTGCGCTCCTGTTTGCATCTCTGTCCAGAAGAGAAACTGATCTCTTTAGTTTCCAGACCAGGCCGGACACGTTTTTCTTGAGAGGAGAACCAGATCTGGCGTCCTCGGCGGTCTGATGTATGGATCCGGTCCTGCTGCAGGAACAGAAATCAGCTCAGGCCGGACTTCCTGCTGCGCTCTGCACTTCCTGTGCCATCTGATTGGCCGAATGAACGAGCAGATCCTCTGCAGGGGTGATTTACGGTGTTTTGGAGATTGAAGATGACCCTTGATGCTTCGGTGAAGCTTCTTTAGGTCCGTAAATGGTAGGGCTGGGACAATAAATCGATGCATCGCGATTCGTGGATCGATTCTGAGATTTTCGGAATGCATCGTGATTCTCTCTGGAATCGATTCTGAGCTAGTTTTTAACAGCAGATGGCGCTCTAGGCTAGTTTTTAACAGCAGATGGCACTCTAGGTTAGTTTTTAACAGCAGATGGCGCTGGCTAGTTTTTAACAACGCGCTCTAGGCTAGTTTTTAACAGCAGATGGCGCTCTAGGCTAGGTTTTAACCGCATACTCAAATGCTCACGAAGAAGAGCGCTTGTGCGTTCAGCTGAGTCATGTAAGTGGTTAAATGTACTCGCACATCGGCTTTTACGATGCGAGATTAATGTGAACACAGCCCACTGTGAACATCCTTGTAATTCGCTTCAACCTTTTCGAACTTTATGAATGATTATTTTAGGTTCAAGCGGTGTGTGTGTAAGGAACTGCAAGCAAGCAGAATACGGCTCTTTCTAAAGCCTGCAGTGCCATCTGCTGTTAAAAACTAAGCTCAGAATTGATTCTAGAGAGAATCACGATGCCTTCGGAAAATCTCAGAATCAATGCAGAATCATTTCTCGATTCGTGATGCATCGATTTATTGTCCCAGCCCTAGTAAACAGCAGAAAGGTGAAGCTCTCTGGGTAGTTTTGAAGGCTTGAGTTTATCTGCACTGGAGGTGTTGAAGCTGCACTTCAAGTCAATGCTCACTTATACACACCATTTGATGACTCCAGAAATGGTAAAATCGTAAATAAATATGTATTTATGTAGATTAAGTATGTAGTGCATTTGCATTTTAAGTTAATTTGTCAAATTAATTATTTAATTACAAAAACATTATTGTAGCAATGTTTAGTAAATATTTGATTTAAAAGTAAAAAAGTGTGATTTAAAAATATTTGATTAATTATTGTTATATTATAATTTAAACATTTATTTTAGTGCTGGGCAACGATTAATCGTGATTAATCACATCTAAAATAAAAGTTTTTGTTTACTTAGTATATGTGTGTGTACTGTATATATTTATTATGTATATATAATGACACACACATGCATGTATATATTTTGAATATATTTACATGTATATATTTATATTCACATAATTTATATAATATATAAATATATTTAATATATAAACATAATATATTTTTCTTAAATATATACATGCATGTGTGTGTATTTATATATACATAATAAATAAACACAGTACACACACATATACTATGTAAACAAAAACTTTTATTTTGGATGCGATTAATCACGATTAATCATTGCCCAGCACTGATTTATTTAAATAATAAATATATGTATTTAATAAATTTGTATGCTTTATATTATATTCAAATATCTATGTAATAAAATGACCGATGCAGTTTTTTATTATGCATATAAGCAATTATTTGTCAAATTAATTTTAGAATTGGATTTCATAAATACTAAATATTAGATTTTTTTTTAAATAATAAAATATTGTTATTATTATTATCATTATCATCATAATATGAATTTATATATTAACATAAATGTCTGTTATTTATTAATATATTGTGAATATTCATTTATTAATCATTAGTTATATATTATAAATATAGAAATACATTTGAATATTTAACTTATAATAATGATTTATACATTTATATTTGCGTTTAATTGCTATTTTAATTATAATATTGTATTTGTGGGTCAATAAAAATGTTTATATTAATAAACTAGGTATCTAAGCACGTATTTGTCAAATCGATTATAGAATTAAGATTTTATTATATTAAATATTAGATTTTTCGAAAATAATAAAGTATTGTTATTATAAAATAATGTGTATTACTTAGTAATATATTATCAATATGAAATATTTATTATAAATACAGATATAAATTTGAATGTTTAATTTATAATAATAATTAAGACACTTATATTAGTATTATTAATTATACCAATTAATATCATTATTTTTATAATTAATTATTTATAATAATAATTACTATTATTAATAATTAATATAATAATTATTACCTATTAAATATACCAATATTATTATTTTATTTTATAAAAATTAAATAATAGCCATAATGTACACTTCCAGTGTAGACGGCTTTGCAGTGTTGATTTACATTACATTGCTTTGGTTGTCGTTCACGCCCGCTGCAGACAGAGTGATCATTTTGTAGACATATTTTTTTGTATATATTTAAACTCCTATTATATTGATATAATGATCATTTTCTTGATGTGAGACTGGTGTTTCCATCTCTGCTTGCGTATTTAATCATTTATAAAGCTTTTTTTAATGCATCTTATTTGTGACCCTGCAGCACAAAAGCAGTCTTAAGTCGCTGGGGTATATTTGTAGCAATAGCCAACAATACATTGTATGGGTCAAAATTATAGATTTTTCTTTTATGCCAAAAATCATTTCAAATAGTTGTATCTCGACCAAATATTGTTCTATCCTAACAAACCATACATCAATGGAAAGCTTATTTATTCAGCTTTCAGATGCATACATCTCAATTTTGAAAAATTGACCCTTATGACTGGTTTTGTGCTCCAGGGTCACATTAGTCAGTCACCGTCTGTCAGATTGTGCTGATGGGACATCTGTGCCTCTGATGAGCCGTTTTTAAGGTCACTGCGGCCTGAACGTGTGGCGTGGAGCCCCAACTCCCAACAAGCAGATGGATGAAGACGCGGCCAGATTGTCTTATAAATCACGCTTTTTCTCGCTCGAGAAAGTCTGGAGGCTTCTTAGAGGACGTTTTTGCAGTCACGACTTCATGTGAGACATTTGTGTGTTTGTGAACCTCTAACCTTCAACCTAACCTCACCTAACCAGTTCTTTCCACACCTTAACCGTGACTTTGTCTCTAGCGGGAACAAAACAAGCTACTTCTGCTGCCTCGACGTCCCTGATACTAACCAAACACTGACGCTCCCCGATCCCCTCCTTAACTCCTAAAATATACAGAACTACTCGAAATGAGGAATATTTTGCCTGCGTGTTGAAACGCCGTCGACTGTGAGCCTCAAAACACACATAAGCGTGAATTATTCAGCACCTTCCTCGCAGATTCGTTCATTTGTGTGGTGTGTTGCTGTTAGGAGGATCATTAGTGAAAGCTCTTATTTACACTCGCTTTACTGTGTTTTGTTCGTCAAGGCACAGCATTATTCCAATAATTATTTTAATCCCATTTGTACAGCCAAGCAAAAATAAATTCAAATAATAAAATAAAAATAAAACATTTAATTATGTGCTATATGAATTAATAATTGACTTATTTTAATGATCATTTATATCCAAATGTTTATTACTTGATTATTACTATATAATTTGTGATATTTATTAATATTATTATAGAAATTGCAAATGATTTAAAATTTAAAAATGAAAAAGTAAATAAAACAATATCAAATAATGTATCATATTTTATTTAAAATAATTTTATTATAGTATTTATAAAGAAAATGTTATTATTGTATATTGTAGATCAATAGATAATATAATATAGTCAGTATAAAAAGTAGATGAAAACTCTTTTATTTAAGTTCTGTTTATTGTATTTTGTTTGTCCAGGCACAGAATTATTCTAATAATTATTTTAATCCTACTTAAATTTATTTTAAATAATTTATATATTGTAGATTATTTATAATTTACAAAGAGTAATCATTACTATTATAAATATTGTTTTTTCCTTTGTAGAACCTAGCAAAATAATAAAAACAATTATAGTTAATAATGTACTGTATTAATTAATAATTTATTTTAATTATGTTAATGATATTTTATTAATCAGTGTATTATATATTATTTAGTATATAATTTATGTAATTCATTATTATTATTATTATAGAAACTGCAAAATGGAATTAAAAATACAAAATAAAACGATGTATAAAATTTTATCAATTTATTTCATTCAAAGTTATTTTTAGTAGTATTTATGAAAAAGTGTGCTTGAGGGGTTAATATGAGGCTGATGGAGTAGCAGGCAAAATATCCTTCACGCTCACGATGACCTTCATGCTTCTGCTGGACAAAGAGCTCAGTGAGCGACAGGGTTTCAGAAATAAAGCTGCAGCGCTCCATTGTGAGCCGTTCAAGACAGGAAGACAAAGGCCAAACATATCAGGTTACTTATGAATATTACCATACTGTATTCACTATATTCAGTAGTCTAGTAGTTGATGATAACCATTAAAGGATATCTTAAAGGAACACGCCACTATTTTTGAAAATAGGCTAATTTTCCAACTCTCCTAGAGTTAAACAGTTGAGTTTTACCGTTTTCGAATCCATTCAGCCGATCTCCGGGTCTGGCGGTAGCACTTTTAGCTGTAGCTTAGCATAGATCATTGAATCTGATTAGACCATTAGCATCTCGCTCAAAAATGACCAAAGAGTTTTGATATTTTTCCTATTTAAAACTTGACTCTTCTGTAGTTACATGGTGTACTAAGACAGACGGGAAATGAAAAGTTGCGATTTTGTAGGCCGATATGGCTAGGAACTTTACTCTCATTCCGGCGTAATAATCAAGGAACTTTGCTGCCGTACCATGAGTGCAGCAGGCGCAATGATATTACGCAGCGCCTGAAAATAGTCCCCAGCACGCTCCCTGTGCAAGCAGGTGGTCACGTTGGTTATGTTG
>NW_015633578.1:365115-385394 GCF_001515625.1 Sinocyclocheilus rhinocerous
TGAACATTAATATGAATTCATAATTTTATTATTTTACATTTTTATACTTATTTTCTATTATTTATTAATTTATTTATATTGATATTTATAATGTATCAATTTATTATATTTATAAATAATTAACTGCCTTTAAATATTTAAGAAGAAAATATTATTATTATTATTAATATATTGTAATTATGGTCAACTACTTCATTTAATAACTTATTTTTTTATTATTATCTTCTTTAGCGTCATTAAACTTTTACAGACTGATCAAATTGTTTGTAAGCATTTAGGAAGTAGAAATAGGAAAAGAAAGAAGAAGCTCCACGTCCAGCACTGGAAGGTCTTTAACCTTTACTAAAGTTGTGATGATGATGATGATGATGATCTTAAACTAAACTAACCAGTACATGAGGAGAATCATAACCTGGTCTGACATTAACCATCAACTAAACTGATGTGTGTTTCGTTTTGTGTCTTTTTCCAGAGAGTACTCCCATCCGAGGTAAGACATCACTATAAACACAACTAACCTTAACCTAACCACTAACTAATGACTCCAGATGAGCTCAAACGGGACGGGCTGTCCTCCTCCTCCTCTTCTTTCATCCTGTGTCAGTGTGTGTGTTTCACGTGTGTGTTTAATGTCAGTGTTGGGAGTCAGACAGGTGTCGGGTTGCGCTCGGGCCACACGATTCACGCTAATGAGGACGCTGGGTAAACGTGACGCTGCTTTCCTTTCAGTCCTGATCTCATCTCCAGCGGGTCCGCTCGAATACCAACACTGACGTGACACAAACATTAGCAATAGTTCATCAAATTTACTTTTCCAACTCAGATGTGCAGTTTGGAGGTGATATCAGGACTGATGTTCGCTCCTGATCTAGATCCATGTTCATTTCATTATATCTGAAGACTATGCGATGTCTCTAACTTGAATAAAGTGCTTTTTTTTTCACAGCGAGCAGGTAGGTAAACATCAACCGTATGATTTTACATTCATATCCGGGGTAAACGAAGGGTTAACAGCTACACTTAAACTGTAATAACGATTTTGCACTGCTTTAAATTATTTTGTGAAAAAAATTTTTTAGATGTTGGTAAATTTTGTATGTTTACGGGTGCCTAAATTGCTAAAGATTGTGAGTGAAACACTATATATATATAGACTATATTGTATAGACTATATGTATATATACTATAATTTAATCATAATATTATACAATAATTTAAATGTATATAGATAGACAGACAGACAGACAGATTATAGATAGACAGACAGACAGACAGATAAATAGATAGATAGATACTTTATGAGTACATTATATTGGCTACAGCTAGTAAAGTATCCAGCCTAAAAGCTCTTTCGTAGATTACACACTCCAACATGCATATTTATAATGCAAAAACCAGCATATTAATCATTTTGCTGCTCGCTAAACTGAACGTGACTTATAACGCAGCATTTGTATAACGGGATTAGTGACCCAAGACAGAGCTCTCGCCCAGAGCAGCTTCTGCAAACTCAGGCCCAGTCTGGGCTAAATGTGCCGGAGCAGGACCGTTACACCGCGCTTTCAGGCTCCTAAACCAAGCTAAATTACAGCACGCGCGCACTGATTGGATAGCGACTTAGTTGCGTGTTTGCATGTGTCACGTAAACGTTATCTTAACTCATGCCAGTTCGGTCTGTTTGAGTTTTGACCTGTGCACCTCTAAATGACAGTCAGTGCGGCCCGTCCAACGTGGGCACGCGTCATTGGCGTCTTTATGCTAGCGCTACAAGCCAACAGATGGAAGCTGACAACAATTGCATTACGTATCGCCCCCGTGATGATGCTCTCACATTTAATGACCTTGGTGTGTGTCAGTACACAAACACACTAGTCCGACAGTCATTGCACACCAGCGTTTTAAAGCAAAAGTCCCATTTTTTTGCACTTTTTTTCACGTACCCTTTTTGCATATATTTAGAGGATTGTTTGACATAAAATATGGGAATAAGAAATATAGGAGAGGAACAGTTTAGAATAAAAAACGTACTCCTTATTGAATACTACACATTATACACCATATGCTTTCAGCTTTAGTTTAAACAGTAAAGTATAAAGTAAAATATCACAGTATGTTGGTGCTGGCATTTCAAAAATACCTTGAGTGTCTTTTTTAAAGTATTTTATTTGATTTCCAGTTTAAAAAAAAAAGAATAATACATAAAACAATATAAATGAAGCAACCATGCATTAGATATTTAGACTTGTTTTCATAAATTATATCTTGATTATAAGTATATTAAATTTATAAAAACATCCCTTATGTTTTATGCAGTGTTGTTTTTGAAGCAAGTTGTTTTTGGGTATTTTTAGATATTTTAACTGGAAAAAAGTCAAAGTACACTTTTTTTTTAATTTGCAGTATAGTTATCATCTCTGAAATAAAATCGTTATTTGGACATCTTTAATTCAGTTTCATTGGAGATTGTCTTAACTTTTGACGGATTAATCAAAAAATACGTTTAAAAAGTTTTTAGTCTTAAATGTAAAAAAAAAGTATTTTTAAAATTTAACATCCAGTTAAAATTATACAAAAATACACAAAACAAGATAAAAGTAGTTGAAGCAACACTGCATCAGTTTTCATAAATTATATCTTTATTATATGTGTATTAAATTCGTATTAAAGATGCAATTTATAAAAACATCCCTTTAATATCTTATGCGGTGTTGCTTCTGTTGTAATATATCTTGTTTTAGACATTTTTAGACAATGCAACTGAAAAATGAGTCAAAATACAAATTTTTGGCAGTATAGTTATAAAATAAAATGGTTACTTGGACATATTTAATTCAGTTTTATTTGAGATTGTCTTAACGTTTGGTGGGTCAATTGAAAAATAAATAAAAAAAGGGAAAGCATTGTGCATTCCGCATTGCATTGTGGGATGCAATATATCATCCATTGTGCTGTGCAAATCTAGCAGTCATCTCGATATTCTAAGCATTCAAAAAAAGTATGCATATTAAATCCTGCTAGCACCCCAAGTCTTCACCTCTCTCTCTCCTAATCAGTTCCACCCATTCAGGAAAAAAAAAAACAAGAATGTGGTTGATTCCACAAACAAATCAATCATGCCCAGGCATTGCCCACTAATTGAATTACACAAATGGGACTCTAGGTGCAGGAAAAAGTGTGTGTGTGTGTGTGCTGAAGATGGTCAGGCTCCTGTTGGTCGAGAGCTGTTACTGAGCCTAATCAAGCATGCCGAGAGCCGTCACATGCACACGGGCTCTAATAGACAGCTGCATGGTAGCACTGGTCACGGTTCACGGCTCCCCTCGACTCCACACCTGGCTGCCACGCTCCACGCCCCAGCAGAGCTGCCTCCTGACACGGCCTCCACTTTACAGACAGCCCAGCCTGTTTTCCCCCATGATCCGGGATTGGATGGATGACGAGAGATGACAAGACTTCATCTCCCGAGGCCATCGCTAAAGTCCGAACCGGTCACAGGTCAACGGTTACCCCGTGTCCGTCAGTCACAAGCGCACGCCAACTCCGGCTGTTCGTGACAAAAACACTTAATGGCCAGTTTAAAGGACACGGGTCGTCTTGACACCGAAGCAGCGGAGAATTCCCAAAAAGAGCTTTCTGCAGTCCGTGACTAGTTGGGTTTGCCGGCAAAGCGTGATCAGCAGAAGTCCATCAGTTGGCCTGTAGAGCTTGAGAGATTTCCACAGAATCAGAACCGCTGTCAGTCACCAAGACCTTGTGTATTTGTTCATTAAATACTTATTTGATTATACTAATTTGGTTCCACCAACAAACTCCACCAAATTCCATAAATGTACACCCCCCCCCTAATTTGTCCTGATTGTCAGTCAGCTTACACATAGTACACTCAGAAGGCATTTGAATCCGTTAATGTATTCATTATTGTTCTGCTTCAGATAATAGTTCAGAGCTAGAGGGCTCATGTTAGTTAGCTGGTTGCGTCTTGGCACAGATATTCAGAAAATGACTTCCACTTGCCTTTTATCATAAAGGGTATTGTGCGGCGTTATGACTCTTTGAGCTCGACACTATTGGTTAAAGTAAGATAATGGCTTGTTTTGTCACAAGCGGTGCCGCTAACGGAAGGCTACACAAGCAGCCTCAAAGACACCACGGGCAGGATGGATAATGGAAATTCAAAATGTAATTATACATAACAGATAATAATTGAAAACATTCTCGGTCTGAGCGAAAGGGAGATTTGAGGGAAGAGTGAGAGGGATCAAAGACATTTTGTTCAGTTTCCGACATGTTAAATGTAGTCAGGGAATGGTTTTGTTGTTGTTGTTAAAGACCCCTCTTGCGTAGTTAGCTAGTGACTGTTTGGGGGAAAAGCACAAAATGGGATGCACAGTAAGACTAGGAAAGTAACAGAGAATGTAAACACCTTAATAAGGTTAATGTTAACTTTTCCTCACTGTACCAATGAGAAGTATAGACAAAGAAATTGATAGATTTGAGAAAGACTGCTAAAGTAGGAACAGTGTCATTCCCTCCCTCCCTCAGTGAGCTTTTCCAAACCCAAGCGGAAACAGGGAAGGGAGGAAAAAACACAGCTGCAAATATGTAATGAAGTCAGTGGGGAATCGTCAATCGGCTGAATAACAAGCAGGAGTACCCAAAATAGTCCAGTTCAGGCAGGAAGGAGCCCTGAGAAAATTTGCTTGCTTTGGAGCCGCTGGGAATTAATTTGAATTTAATGAATTTGGATATGCTATGTTCCTTCCTAAGATTTCCTCAATGACATTACTCAATCATTAGCTAGCTGTTCATAGAAAAGGGCATCACACCCCACCCCAGCGAAGGCGAGAAAGAAAGACGGGGAGAATTCAGAGCTTCCCGAGAGCTTAGCACACCACTGTGGCATGGTTTATTTATCAGCCCCTGCTCCAATAACATTGAAATTCATGCCTTTTATCTGCAGTCCGAGGCTCCAGAATTGACGAGAGAAGGAGGTTGCATGCCTGGTGGAGATTTCCACCAGATTTTCCGTCAGCGTCACGTAGCACAGGTTGCACGCGAGCGGTTCCCTTTCGGCTGCGCACCTGAGGAGACTTTAGAATGCTTTCCAAGCCCACCTGCTGTCGCCCGGCCGCCCGCTGCGCCAATGTGCACATCAAACGATCCGTGTACCAGCACACACACTTTAGAAACTACCTTCCATTTTTGTCTCTCCCTGCCACGCCTCTAAACTTCCTGATCCCATCATGCTGTTGATCCGCCGCGAGCAGGTGTGAGTCATCGACCCAGAAGCCAGAATCTCATTGGCACCCAGAATGTTCCACAGGATGCAGACTGTGTGCTTAAACCACAGCGTGAGTCCCTGCTGTTGATGTCCCGCCGCCGCATGTGGCAGTAGCCGAAGGTTGACGTCTTCGTTCAACCAGAATGAACGTCTCTAGGGAGAGATGCTACCTGTCGAAAAGCAGTGGTAGAGTACTCGAAGACAGATAAAGAAGAGTTGGTGTTGGGTGGCTTAGTGGGTAAAGCTCCAGTGGTAACGGAAAGGTTCTTGGCTCCAGAGGAAAGCAGTTAACATTCCTAGTCATCTCAATCGCAGTTGCTCCGGTGGTACATTTAGGAAACCACAGGAAAGTGCGTCTAATGCTGTTAAGAGCCCTCAAAACAATTGATCACATTTTATATAATATAATGATAATGGTGCTTGCCTAAAATGTTTTCAGAGGCAGTCAGAATACCTCTTATCGAGTTTGTACTAGGATGGTTGGGTTTAGTGATTTAGCCTCAGAAAATTAGTCCCTGTTGGTAACAACAGTATTTTGGTTTGCAAAAATCATACTTTCTCATCGACTGCCTTCAAGAGTACGGCGACAAATGCAGTAGTGGCTAACTGAAGCTACTCAGCGAATCTATGTTAAGAGCCCTCGAAACAAATTATCACATATAGTAAAATAAAATGTTTTCACAGGCAGTCAAAATACCTTTTATGAAGTTTGAACTAGGGGGTTGGTTTCGGTGATTTAGCCTCAAAAAAATTAGCCACTGTTGGTAACTACAGCATTTTGGTGGCAAAAACAAACAAACAAAAAACATACTTGACAGCCCTCAAAAGCACAGCTAAAAATGCAGGAGGGGCTGACTTTCTCATGCTATTCATTGAACCCATCCCCTTTTTCAAACCCTGTAAACTTAACCCCTAGCCCCTAACCCTAGTCATTACCATGAGTAAGACCTTTAGTACGTAGGTGAATTCATGGTGAAGTTACACCGTACGTTTCTTTGAATAAGGATTTGTATGCTAAGTGGCGCTTAATATAACATTTTCAGTCTGCATGTGTTTCAGCATACATGACAATGACCTTGGTTGCATCTCAACCCTGGGGCCTAATATGGAGGAATATCTAGTGTTTATCATGTACGGCCAATAGCCATTCTCAGTTCTGCAGTAGTATCCCGAGTATTACTACAGCTCTTGGGGGACCGACAGAAATAATTCATGCCCTGGGATTTAAGTGTTGTGCTAAGCTTCAGCCCTGTGCAGCACATTTCGACATGAACTAATGGATGTTCGGCTCACAGCTCACTCTTGACCCTCACCAACTTTCCTCCCATTGGGAACGGCAGTGGTTTATCTCCTTCGACTCCACACCCTGATACTTCCCGGCACACTGATTGATGCGATCCAGCACTCCTGCGAACACCATAACATTGCTGCTAGTTCTTTTCCGTTTGCGTTTGACGGGATGCATTCAGACATATTTAGATCAGTCTAATTTTTCTTGCCTTGAGTGTGGAACTGCTCAGATTCAACACAGTGAGTTAAGCGTTAAAAGGCGAAGTTGGCTTTCAAACAGGAAAGGCCTTTGAGCAATTTGTGAGGATACGATGCTGCACCAAACATACAAAATAAAATGGTTTCTGACAGTCGTGTTACTTTCAAACCTCTAACAGTTTGCCGTCTTTTCCCTCTCTCTGTCTTTTTTCCCTGTCTTTCATCCCTTTCTTTGGGGTGCATTTTTTTGCTCTCCCAGGTGCTCTGCAGATAGAAAACACTGAGGAAACCGACCAGGGGAAGTACGAGTGTGTGGCGTCTAATGTGGAAGGCGTCCGATACTCTTCCCCTGCCAACCTGTATGTGCGAGGTAGGGAGCAACCTGGCCGTGGAGCTCATCGAAAGCCACCAATCAGAGATGCACGACCGGTCACATGACCTGTTAGATATAAACTAATAGAGTCTTTTCGAGGCACAATTTCGATACTTAATGGGTAGTTTTCAATCTTCTGTTTAACGGGCGGAAAGTTGGGTCGTACAGGTATGTTGTCTAATCATGTTTTCAGGTTGAAGAGGATGATGGTAAGTCTTGATTTTGATTGGCAGATGCACTAAACCAATCAAAATGCTAACTTATTCCAGCCACAAAGGTAAAAAGGTAAATTGTTGCAAGGTAAACAATATGCATGTTGCTAATCACATTCAAAATGTAACATGCTAACGAGTAATTGCTAAATCTAAATAATTAACAGTCTGTCTTGTTTCAGTGGTTATTTTTATAATGGAACGTCTGAGACTGTTTTAAGGCATTGCATTAGCACAGACGACTCTTGACGCTAACATTAAGAGGAGTTGAATCTCCAGGTTGATGACTCTAATAAATCGAGGCAGATGCATTTTGCACATGTATTATTTATTTAATGCATATTAAAAAAGACAGTGTATGGGATGGGTTTTACCCGCTGTGTACCAAATAACTTTGTTTTGGATAAATTATTCACTGGCCATTATAAAATGGGTCAGAGAGTTGTCTTTTCATTATTATAGCTATTATTGTTCTCCCACTAGAAAAGATGCAGACGCTCCATCTCAAAACGACGGGTATACAGTTTCAATGAAAATTCTGTCATTTACTCATGTCGACCCCCTTACTTTCATTGAATGGAGAAAAAATATCTTCTTTTGCATTCTACAGAAGAACAAATAAAGGTTTCGATTAACATGAAGGTGAGAAAATGATGACAGAATGATCATTTTCAGGTGAACAATCCATTTATTTATTAATTAATTTACAAATTATAAAATGCATAGTTGCGGCTATAAAAAAACTATATTTAATTGTGATTACCATAAATTATAAATGATTGACTATTGGTGTGTTCTATCAGTTATCACCTGTTTATTAAAGAAATATGCCACAAGAGGCCTTACTTTTGCAGTGATATTACCATGGTAAGGGTATTTTGTGCACATTATACCTTATAGCAACTCTTAACCATGGTAAAATCAGAGTAAAACTATGACTTTATGTGGATTACTGCTATTTTACTCTGTTTTTAAATATTGAAGTCATTCAATTTTATAAGACCTTAAACAGTGTTAGATGTTCAGTAACATTTGATCTGATGTCTCGTGACATTTCAGTAATTGGCCGACTGGAGATTTCTGAAATTAATTCAAATTACTGCAGCGATAATTAATTCAACATAGGTATGCTAATTTCTCACTGATTATGCGCATACTGCATTAAGACCATATCCCGTCTCCTTTTGTTTTGTTTTCAAAGCTTAATAACTGAGTACAATCAAATGTTTTCTGTTCTAGAGTTAACGGCACTTGAAATTAGCAGCTACGATGGCGGAAACAACCCGCCCATTTATCCGAGCAAAACTGCATTTACGTGTCGCATAATAGCGCAACACTTTTAGAATCGGTTGCCTTGATTGTAGCTGCTAACTTTAATGCTAATTATGTGGTTTTTATTTGTACGGTCGGTTTGATTTGGTTTGCACTTTGGGTTGTTTCATTGATTTCTGTTTTTGTGTCTTTGTTTTGTTTCTGTAATTAAAGCCACAGCGGCAGTTCTTCAGGTGGCTTAAGACCTTGTAATTTTGCATTGTTATAACATGCTTGAACTGACTCCAGTGGGCGAACGCAACCACTGGAGTGAATCAAACTGTTTGGGGTCAAAGCAGGTTAACGCGGCAGACATGTCGCGTGTCACGCAAGAAATAATCAGGCCACATCAGTCAGAGAAATGTAGCAGCTAAAAGCCTTGAGGTGGCCTTTTTTACTCTCTCTGTGTTTCCCCTATTTTTCTCTTCTCCTCATGTCATTGTGTTCTGCATCAACCCCTTTACATCCCTCAGAGCTTCGAGAAGGTTGGTGTGTTTTTTCTTTTTTCACTTTTTTTAACCCACATTAAAAACGCAAAATCAACATGTATTAAAACCTTAACCTTGACTGATCTATTGGAAGGATCATTGGCAATTTCGGAATTTAAAATGAAGCTGCTAAATAACTTTTAAATTCTGAGAAATTTGATTTAATTGCATAAACTAGTAGTAACTAACCCGCTAATTCGGGTTCGTTTTCCTTTTTTACGTTTAAGTTTGCATTGTGGGGCCGTTTCTCGTTTGCATCCTTCAGTATTGCTTTTGCCCAAAGAAAATGCTTATGCTGTCATGGAAATCTCGCATTTGAAAGTAAACCACGGACTGATGCATGATGGGAGAATGTAACTGCGCTTGCATGCCTCGAGACGCAATTCCTTTGGCTGTCGTGCTTTGTTGCATTCCTGTGTTTTCGTGAGGTTTATTATTTTTGTCCAAAACAACAATTTGAGCCTTTGTTGGCGACTCATTTAGTCCGTTCCTTGTGTTGTGGTGTTCTTGTGATGTGCACCCTTAATTTTGTCCATTTTCGACTCCCTTTCTGTTCTAGTTTCTGGTTTGTTAGATGTGGTTTGTGTTTCTGTGCACTGTCGTCTCTTGTAGGCTGTTTCTACAGACAGTTTTCCCACCATCTTCTCAATTACAAAGCCGTTCTTGCACACAAAAGCTTGCAAATTCACTTCTGCTAATTAGTTTTTTGTGCCACATGGATCATTGGCAGATATAATGATCTCCGCACTTCATGTGGCCCCCCCAGAAAACAGACTTTATTTCACAGCCACAACAAGCTAGTGATATTTCCTTGTGATGACTGACTGCCTCTTGCCCTTTCGCTGTCCGCAGGCTCAATCAAATCAGGATTTATCATCCGCTCGAGTCCTTGTTGCCAGCGTATATCTGAAGCGCTTCTTACATCACCGCAACGTGCCGTATTAAAACCCCCAAATTAGACCAGAACAAAAAGCTGGTGCTTTGTTTGTGATTCTCTCGATGCTAATGCAGCTGAGTGCAGTAATTGCACGCCTGTTTCATGTGCATATCGAAGAACCATCTACCTTTGGCTTGTAGGTAATTTAGCTGTACGTGTTGGTTGCATGTAGAGCCGTAGCAACCACTAATATTTACCATTTTTGTGATCGTCCACAGTTTTTGGGAGATTTTCAGAAACTTATATCTAAGTATAAAATATCTAAGCATACTTAAAACAAGATAAATTTACTTAAGAACCAAAACTGTGTACATTCAAAATTCTGTATTAGATAAAAATTGAGATAATGTCTTAAATTTAAAATTCATTTTTTCTTATCCAATTGGCATTTTTTTAAAGCAAAAATCTTACAAAATCTTACAAAATCTTTCAATTTAATTTAATTGAAATTTAAATTACATTTTAAATGAAGTTTAAATATCTTTAAGTTTTTTTTCTTGCGCCTTTGCTTTTCTTAACGCAAAAAAAATACATTTTATTCGTTTTTCTAAACTCCATTAACACAAAAACAAAATCTTATGAGTTTATGTCTTAAAGTTTAATTTAAATAATTTTTAAATTTAAATGTTTAAGTTTAAATCTCAATTATAATTTTTTTTCCATCTAAATAGCGTAGTTTTTTCTTGGCCCCTTTGGAATTTTTTAAAGCATAAAACATACAAAATTTGATTAGATTTATGCTTAAAACTGGAAAAGGCAATTTTCCCTAATTTTTAAATTTAAATGTTTAAGTTTAAATCTCAATTATAATTTTTTTTCCATCTAAATAGCGTAGTTTTTTCTTGGCCCCTTTGGAATTTTTTAAAGCATAAAACATACAAAATTTGATTAGATTTATGCTTAAAACTGGAAAAGGCAATTTTCCAAAAAAATTCATGTTTTATAAAAAATAAATACAAATAAAATAATAAGTAAACAAATAAACGAATTCACATATAAAACAAGTATAATTAGAGTACAAAATTTTGTTTCTCAAGTAACTTATCTTGCATACATTTACTAGAAAACAAGACAAATGTATTGAAAAACAGTTTTTAATCTGTTTTTAAAACTTTTTATATTGTACCTACAATTATGGTCACATGTGTTGCCGATAGGATTAAATATCTTGTCGCCGAATGTGGTAAACATCCCTGTGAAATATTTTACCATTCTTTAGTGGTTGCAATTCATTAATTTTTTATTTATTTTTTTGTAGCTGTACAATGATGAATCAGGCGGAAAGCTTGCATTTAGTCAGACAAGTTTGTCCAATCGTGCGGATGGCTAACTCTCGGCTGATATCTCATAGCTCTCCCCAGTGTAGTGATGTTTCAGATGGCCGTTTGTCTGTCTGTCAGGGATAATGACATAGAACAAGAGCCTCTGCTTCACTTGGCTAATGCTAACGTGTTGCCGGCTATCTCGTGATGTCTGAGACTAAATGGCTCTCTGAATTATTCTGTTTTTACAGACACTGTGTTGTTGGGAGGGGGGTGACGCCACATGAATTGAGGGTATAAATAATGAAGTGCGCTTTGCCGCTACTGTCTCTCAGGGTCTGGCATTTATTGACAGAGCTTTATTTTTCATATCCGGCTGTTCCCACTGTGATATCTGTGCCCCCTGTACCCTGATAGCTTGTTACTGCTGCCTAGCATGTAGATAGTGTAACAGAATGAACGTATTAGCTTTCCCTAGCTGCATGTTAATCGGACTGTACAGTTAGCAAAAACAAAAATACATTTTAAACATTAAAGAAATGTAGCGGTGCTAGTGGCTAACATGCTGTAGCTTGAAAATGAGACTAGCAAAACATTTTCAGTTTTTGTGAGCTAATGTTGTGCTGCAAAAAAAAACAAAAAAAAAACATTCAATTCCATTTGCAGCTTTAATGGCTAGCCACTCTTTTCAAATTTCTCTCTATATTTTTTGACTAGATCTTCTTGTTAGCTGTCTACCTCAGGCGTGGAAGTTAATTGCCTCCGTATGGCAAAATCCCCCTCTGAGCCTAGACTTATCTAGTTCTCTTCTATTTCACGCCGAATTAATAACAGAAATTACGATTCTTCTTGTTCCAATGAAGTCTCTAATCTTTCATTGTTGCCGCCTGACAATGAAGCTCTCAACTGTTCCTCCATTCAACTCCACATAATGCCAAAATGTTAAGGATTCAAGATCCCAGAATGTTTCCAGGGCATTATTAATAGTAATTAGTCCCCGAGACGAGTAAAGCGAGACCTCACAGATCCACTCCGAGATGCTGGAAGACTGAGCTGTACCGAATGCCATGCTAAATGCTATGAGGATGTTCGGTGCATGCGCATGTAGATGCATGTGAACCCCACTGCTACCACTTTGGGTTGTGTTGCATGTCCTTGCATGCTGTTTTGGTGTACAAATAGAAATGCAAGCTAGATCACACCCTCTACTTGTCAGAACGAAGGCTAACTTTGATCCAAATAAGTGTCATAAAGAGGCAGTTTTTTTTGCCAAATCTAAAATGCAGTTCAGCCTCAGATTTTCACTAAGCGCTACTCATGCATTGACCAGACAATCAGGAGGTAGTGTTTTACAAATGCTCCATTTTTCATTACTAGAACTAGTCCGAACCCCAACTGAGGCTGCTTTGCATTGCAGCGGCAGAGGTGTGTGTGTGTGTGTGTTATAATACGGGAAAACCCTGCCGTCTACATGCAAATGGCCTCGCTACCTTCAAGCGAAATGGATTATTGCAGGTTTTGGACATCAAACAGGGTGTAATCTCAGCTTCAAGGTGACATTAAAGGCTGCGCAATATTTTGGTTTCCCTTCCTACCTTAATTTTGGGGCTGGACAGACTGTCTCACCAAAATGGCCACGAATGTCCACCTTCGAGCGAGGCACTCTTTGGCCTTTTTATTTTGTCTTTCTCTGTCCGTTATAAGACCTCTTGAGTTGTCTTTCTCTCCACATTGGGCTTGAAATGGGATTTCGTCTCTGGACCTCAAAGAGATCGCTCTCGGCCTGCTGGGCTCCTGGTCGTATTGAATGAGGAGCATGTCCGTCCAATTGGACTGTTGTATATTCCTCTGAGTATCACAGTGGAGAGCACCATCGCACATCAAACGTCAGGATTTGAGCTATAGGGCCATGTGTCAGGACTTAGATAAAGCCCAGAATGGCTTCATGCAATGGCATTTCAAAGGCCGATGCATCGATAGCGGCAGCCGTAAATGTCGACATGCATCTGAAAACATTAGACCCGCTTATGATTCCCCCTTTTGCCACAGTTTATTTGAGCGCGATGCTTTGTTGCCTGTGACTTTGAAGTTGCCAGGCTCCTCACGGTCTTTTCAAATGGTTGTCCCGTTTCGAAAATGACCCGATTGTGTCTGACTTTTCATTATAATTGGGAACGTTCAAGTGCAGATTGAGCATGCAACAATAGGATGAATGACTCACAAGGTGAAAGGTTGCAGCCCTCATTCGCTCAACTACCTTAGCAATTGGTCAAACCGAATTTGACAATAGGAAAACGAACTTCAGCTTTTAGCCTCTTGCAGACTTGATTAAAGAACGGCCAAATGTTGCATCGCCCATTTTGAGGCCCACACACAAAATGTGCCAGCAGAACTCATATAGCATGTGTTTATTTAATATATTGGCTTATTTAACATATTTACCACATTTTACCATATTTATTTCCCTAAAATCAGTGCAGGAAATGCAAAAGCATCAGCAAATTACGTCTGGGCCTTTCCATCATTAATCTACACTAGAAGAATCGCTCTCGTCTTGTCATTGTCACGTTGCACTATGTTCTGTCACTGTTAAAACACACCTGCACTGCGATTATCTGTGTGTGCTGTGTCGAATTCACCAATTCCGACATTTCAGTTGTGTGGATTCCCTAAAATGTTGCACTTGGGGAGGGTTGCATGCCTCAATTATGTGTTGACTGTAGCTGTAGGCCTGGTTGATAGTTTGGTGCCGTTCTGTTGATGTCATTCCTGCAATCACAGTCATGCATGCACATTGTGATACGTGGGCTGCCCTTTCAACTTTGTTGAACATTTGTTCAATATGCATTTATATGGGGGTGAGGGTCGTTTTCAGTATGCCATTGTTTATTTTAATGTTGTTTTTGTTTTCTAAAAAAATCAAGAAGTATTTTTCCTTAATTAAAGGAGTGATCCAGGTTCAGTGCAAATGAAGCTCTGTTGCACTTGTGGCGTAATGTTGATTACCACAGAAAATAATCTATGGAAAATAATTTAGAGGCACACCATTTAAACCACATTTTTTAAAATAATAATAAAACATTGTTTAATAAAAAAAATAAAAAAATTAATTTAAAAAATATTTTATTTTAATTTTTTTTATGGAAGTCATCATTATGCCTCCAAATGCTATGGATAGAGCTTGACTTCAATATACCTGGACATTTCCTAGAAATAAATTACTATTTTAATTAATTAACTTAAATTAGTTTTAAAAAATCAGTATCAAAATAAATTTAAATAAATTTATTATAAAATGTATTAACACACTGTTAAATATTATTATAAATATTATACATTTATAAACTAATGATATAAAGGTAACTTGATTATGAAATGGATTGAGTTATAATGTGATTTTCACTCACTGGACACCAACCGAGGTCATCCATCACACTGGCTCTCTGAAACTGAATATATTCATGTTTAATTATTGCTGTAAGCTATAGATACAGAATTTAGAATGTAACGCTAGAGCCTGTTGCCTTGACTATAACAGTATTTCTAAATGTAAAAGTACTTAGTAATGTTTATTTTCAAAAAGTTTTTAAAATTCTACATTTTGGCGCCAACATTCAAACTAGATTTAAACCCACTGAACTTTCGATGGTGTTTAATTACAAATTCAAGACTTTATGCTCTTTGGCTGCTGTTGTCCGAGGCGATGGTGAGAGGTTATTCAAGCCCCATTGTGAGAGAAGTCAAACCAACATGCTTTTACTCCAGTTGGCCCAGGGTTACAGTCTCCTCTTTGCCCCAATCCCCACCTCTCACTCCCCGTGTTATTTCCCTTCTGTCTCTGTCCCACATGTAACGTCCACCACTTTGTCCTTCCAGTCTGTCCGGCCCCGTCTGCTGTCTTGCAGCCTAGGTCTTGTTCTGCCTTGTGCCCTGTCTCTACCAGTTGTTCCTGTCCTCGTTTTGTCTATGTGGGGTTGTTAATTTTCTTTTTTTTTGTATTAGTTTGGTTGTTTGTTTGTTTTCTGAGCTAGCCCTAGCACCCATTGCTGTCCCTCTGTCTTTCCTTTCTCCTCTTGCCAAATGTAAATGAGGCATGACCCCCTCACCACCCACCATCTTATGACACACCTAGCACTACACTACTTCCTGTTTCATTGTCATTTTACATCCACCGACGTCAATAAGGCAGTTGCCTTGACAATTCTTGGGGAAACCAATCTATAAAGTTTGACACAATTCTAAATTTTACATGTAATAGGTAGCACTTCTTTAACCTGAATGCTATTGCTTTATTGCTAGTAACGTCTGTATACTAATTGTAAGTCTATTCCAAAACCTTGCAAGAAAACTAACTAGATGTATAAACATGCACCTAATACCCAGTGTTTTATAAGCAACTTTATGGAGATATCTAGTTTTGGCTAAGTGATAAGATAGAATTGCATGTATCCTTCTGATAAAAGGTCAATCAAAGAATCCACCCAAAAGGTCAAAAGCGGAAGGTTTATGGAATAATTTCATTCAAGATGTTTCAGTCTAATTAAAAATGTACTGCTTTGCCCAATATTTGCATCAGACTTGGAAACGGTTGTGAGTTGGGTCTTTGGAGTATTTGTGTATTTAGAAAGTTCCCTTAGAAGGTAACGGCCTAGGCAGCTTGCTAGGTTTTGGAACAGAGTCTGTATTTTAGAGTCATTTAAGTTTCCATTGTTTCTTGACTTTTCAACGAGTGATGTCAAAATAGCAAGGTTACCAAGAATGAACATGCCAGACAGGCTATGAAAGAAGCCTGTTGCACAACCTGGCCAACTCCATCTCTGCCATAAATCATATCCAACCCTTTCCCCCAACAGATCCTTCATCTTTTCTCTCGTGTGTAGGTTTGGCATCTCAGTAGTTGAGGTGCATCGCTGTCATCATCGTAGACTAGCATCTGTATCAGTCATGTGACCTTATTTGGTCAATTTGTAATCATTTTCTTTCTGTTTCTTGTTTTTGTTTTTATGTGTGTGATAGTTAGTTGAGTTGAACTGACAGCTACTTTATTGACTGAATCCAGAATTTCCGCTGTAAATTGTTACGTCTAGCCAGGACCGCAATGTGACAATACGATCCTGTCACATTACGTCATATTGGCTGGAGACGATAAAAAGCCTTTCTCTGCATTGAAGTGGGTTTCCCCCCCCTCGTTCCCGTTTCCCAACCCTTCCCTTTCTTCCTCTTTCTTGCTCTTTTGCGCGTTCTATTCTCTTATATTTCTCTTTTTTTCCTCTCCAGTTGTCTTTTGTCCGGGCATGCTAGCGACCCTTCAGTTATATTCCTCTATGCATTTTATCTCAAATTCTTCTCTCTGGTTTTATTGTTCCCATTTACTCTTTGGTTGACCTCTACCTATTTCTGCATGATGTCTGTGAAAATGACAGCTGCATCTATCAATGGAAGCGTGTCAGAACTTAAAAAGGCTTTGTCTAGTTGATCTACTCTCAACCACAAAAATCTGATTAAGGTTTCTCATCTTTAGTCCCTCTTGAAGGGATTCACCTCTACTAGTGCATGTACGTACCAACATGTACGTACAGTTGTGTATATGTAAGGTTTCTTTAGCATGGGCAGATTTTTAAAAATTGCAAAAAAGTTTTGTTCTTCACACTATTCTATACTCTTGGAGTATTTTCTATTCACACTATAAAGCGTTTCTGCTTTTTAACAGTAATGCATGCTTTTCATTTTGTTTACTGTAGTTACAAGCCACATAGAGATCTAATTTTAAAGATGAGAAACTCATAATAGATTTTTGTGCAATTAATTGTGCTGTGATGGGTCAAATATTGGTCAATGGAACCTTGTTGCTATGAACTTGTTGCTTTAATGTCAATCTATATTGTTGGTGAAGCAGTTCTGTTAATTTAGTTACTTTATAATTATTTTAATTTGTATAAACCAAAATGTTTGTGAAGTTTTAGTCTCATTTGTTTTTTATAATTTGTTGTCCTCTCTTTAGACAACATCATGTACGTTCTAAAGAAAGGCTCATTTTCATCTACGTGTCATTACCTTTCTCTTTTTCTTATCGCCATTCCTCCGCCCTTTGCAGTTCGTCGCGTGCCCCCACGTTTCTCCATCACGCCCCCCACCATGCAAGAGATCATGCCAGGTGGTAGCATTAACATCACTTGCGTCGCCGTTGGCTCGCCCATGCCCTACGTCAAGTGGATGCTTAACTCTGAGGACCTGACACCCGAGGACGAGATGCCAGTGGGCAGGAACGTTCTGGAGTTAAACGACGTCCATGAGTCGGCCAACTACACCTGCATGGCCATGAGCAGCCTGGGCATCATCGAGGCTAATTCCCAGATCATTGTTAAATGTAAGAATCCACTGACTCCTCCAAGGTCACTCAAAGGTTCTCTGGTCAAAAGAAATTAAGAACTAAACCAAAGCAAGTATTTCAAATGGTGTCAAGTAGGACTGCACGATAAATCGAAATGGAATCGAAATCGCGATTCGACAGAAGCTGCGATTGTCATGCGTATCTTTCAGTGAAGCACGGTTCTGTGATCAGCAGTAAATCTCCATCCAAAGGCCAGAGGGCGCTCTCGCGCTGAAACTCCAAATACGCCTAGCAGAAGAAACCTGGGAAATGCCTATAGCGGTAGCTGGATAAACAGAAGATTTAACTGCTTTTATTGATTCAACGTGACTAATAAACACACGATTATGACAATATATGGTTTATCTGAGATATTATTATTATAATTTTCATTATAATAAAGTATATTTATGATGCAATGCCTTTATCACTGCTTAGAATACTATGAAATATGTTGCGTGCCTTATTCTGTGTAAGAAGCCACATCATCTCACAGAAGGATTTATTTCAAACACTCGACTGACGTTATGAAGTGAGTTTGGAGTAAAAATATGTTATTAAATGTGGTATTTTCACATGCTTGCAGATGGAGCAGCATTTACTTCACAGAGCCGTTGCGCATGACAATCGCATTTGATTAATCGTGCAGCCCTAGTGTCAAGTCCCAGTATTGGATGTTTACGTCTACGGTATTTTCTTATCCCGCCCTGCAGCCTTGCCAAAACCTCCAGGTACTCCTGTTGTAACCGAAACTACCGCCACCAGTATCACCATCACCTGGGACAGTGGCAACCCTGAGCCCGTCTCCCATTACATCATCCAGTATCGTGCCAAATCTCCCGAGAGCAAGTTCGAGACCGTGGAATCCATCACCACCACTCGCTACAGCATTGGAGGACTTTCTCCGAACACCGATTATGAGATCCGGGTGTCAGCCTACAACACCATTGGCCAAGGCCCGCCCAGTGAACCGGTTGAGGCTAGGACTGGAGAGCAAGCTCCCGCCAGCCCACCATGCAACATCCAGGCCCGTATCATCTCCCAGAACACCATGATGGTACGCTGGGATGAACCCGAGGAGCCCAATGGACAGATCAAGGGTTATCGGGTCTACTACACCATGGACCCATCTCAGCCCATGAGCATGTGGCACATCCACAATGTACAGGACAGCGTGATCACCACCATTCAGAGTCTGGTGGCCACTGAGACCTACACCATCAGAGTGTTAGCCTTCACGTCAGTAGGAGATGGACCCTTCTCAGATCCCATTCACGTCAAAGTGCTTCAAGGAGGTTAGTTTGTCAATTTTTAGTGGTTATTTTCAGTGTTGGGTGAGCAAAAGATGTAGCAAGGAGAGTTTCACAATTGAAGAATATTTGTTGCTAATATTGGGCGATCTGATTGAATTTATTGAATTTGAATTGAATTTAGAGATTGATAAAGTCTGTTTTCAGTGTTCAGTGGGCTAACAATGTAGCAAGGTGAGCTAAGTGATTGAAAAATGTCTGTTGTCATGTTTGTTGGGCTAACAATGTACAGTAGAAAGGGGAGTTTTGCAATTGGAAATGCACATTGTTTGTATTGGTTGAGCTAATGGCGTAGCAAGGTGAGTTTCACAATTGAAAAATGTCTGTTGCTAAAACTGGGTGAACTAATAGTGTAGCAAATTGAATTTAGCAATTGAAAATGGCTTTTGTGTTTGGTGGGCTAAAGATGTAGCAAGGTGAGTTTAGCTATTGAAAAAGTCTGTTTTCAGTGATTAATAGGCTAAAGATGTAGCAAATTGATTTAAGGTCTCTGTTGTCATTCTTGAGTTAACCAAATATGTAGCCAAAGATAGTTTAGCATTTGGAAATGTAGTCAAAAACAACAGGTTAGCGATTGGGTATGTTTGTTTTCAAAGTTTGCAGGATTAGTTAAGCAATCGTAAATGTCATTATAAATGTATTTTGTTTTCAGTGTCACTAAAATGTAAGTACGCTACTTTATCTGGGTTATTGTTCTAACTCCGTTGCCACTGGGTAAATGTTTGCTCTACCACATTCACTAAATATACAGTTGTAAATCTCTGTTTGTTTATTTAGTTTCATGTCTATTAAACTATCAACACTGGCTCCATTTGTAGTCCCTGGACAGCCGACCAACTTCCAGGTTGGTGAGGTGTCAGACACGAGTGTTGAGCTAACATGGGAACCGGTCTTCGAGAAGGAGGGAATCATCAGTTACGAACTGCATTACAGCGAGGGCAGGCAGGAATCTCAGGTGCCTTCTCAACAACAAACCTTCTCAAATATGTTGTCAGGACCACTGTTGCACATGTCATTAGCAGTAACGTTATTATTTTCGGCCAAACAGGTAAAGAAAACATTCGGCCCAACCTCTTCCTATGTGGTGCAGGGTCTACGTGCAAATACAGAGTACTTCTTCTCTCTGGCTGCCGTCTCCAACAAAGGCATTGGAGCCTTCACCAACGAAATATCCCAAAGGACATCCCAAGCCAGTATGTAGTCCATTTCCTTTCCTAGGGACCCGAATGAAGGGGGGGGGGGGGGTC
>NW_015633578.1:385551-397018 GCF_001515625.1 Sinocyclocheilus rhinocerous
TTGTCAGGACCACTGTTGCACATGTCATTAGCAGTAACGTTATTATTTTCGGCCAAACAGGTAAAGAAAACATTCGGCCCAACCTCTTCCTATGTGGTGCAGGGTCTACGTGCAAATACAGAGTACTTCTTCTCTCTGGCTGCCGTCTCCAACAAAGGCATTGGAGCCTTCACCAACGAAATATCCCAAAGGACATCCCAAGCCAGTATGTAGTCCATTTCCTTTCCTAAGGACCCGAATGTGAAGGGTTGGGGGGTCTAATATTGTATTTTGATTGGGAAATGCCAAGACACAATGGCAATTTTGAGCTTTCGATGGGGTCGGGATACAACACCACACTGTTTGAAAGGGCCACTGTAACCTTCACCCTCGTTTTCCAATCCAGGGATATTGTTTATCGACTCCAGAAATGTCAAGAGTAAATGATAATGGTGTGCTTGTGTGTGCAGCAGATATGTGTTAAAGACTGGACGCTTGTCTGGTCCCTGGTTTTTGACAGGTGTTCTGCTTCAGGTTTTCTGGCAGTGGTTATTTGCCTCATTCCTTTGTGTTGTGTTTGTTTATGCATCTGAATGGAACAAAACAGCATCACCTTTGAGCCAGAAGTGAGTTTTGCTACATGCAGGCTGCAAAGGTGATGTTGTTTTGATGAAAATATTTCCAAATGACTTGGCAAAGCTTTATGCTTTTGAATAATTCCTTTCTTTGCACGTTGACAAATTATTTTAAAAGAAAGATAAAAACGAGCAGAACAAATTTGTGTAAATTGTTTGTAAAAACATTCTTATGTAAATCGCTGCATAACACTTCAATGCGTCAGTTTATGTAAGAATGGTCGTACACACAATTTTTGCAATTACCGGTAGTTCTGCTTGTGTTTCATGAATGAGGCCCTCTTACTTTGATGTTTTATACATTATATAATTTTAAAAGTCTAAAGGTTAAAGCCCAAACTTTTAAATGACCTGTGTTGTTTAGTTTAATGGATTCCTTGCCCTTCAGCAGGATGGTGTCACACAAACACTTTTTATTCTTCTTTGTTTGGTTATGCTTTCATCCGGGTCTCTCTGTGTCACAGTTATGTACTTCAGAGATTTCCTACATGTGAAACAAACAAATCAATATGGGTTGATTGATCTGCAGCAAGCGTGCCATTTGGCTCCCATGCGCACTCCCTTATTTCTTCTGTGTTCGTATTTCTTTTTCATGTGTCAACAGCAAATGCACTTTTTTTCCTCCCATGCGATTGACCCGCACAAAATGTTATTGACTCTGCGGTCTGCCATGGCTTTCCACCACATCTAGTCCCTCACTGTGTATTACTGAAAGCAGCGCAGTCAGTGGCTGCTGGCGCCTGCAGGTAGTCAGCATTTACGCTGGGAGACCGGCTGAATTATTCAAGCCTCCGGCCTAAAAATACACCCTTGCTGAGTCGCATCATGATGTGGTGCATGAAATCATCAGAGCTTGTTGGAAACCTTGCAGCTGGCATGTGCCCTGTGCTAAAAAAAAATTGCAATTTCTTGTGTTCAGCTTGTACATTCAAAGGGGTCCAGAAGTCTTGAGACCATGAGTGAAAATGCATCTATTTTGCAAAAGTTTACTTTACAAAGCATATTAATTTGTAAGTGAAGTTGAACCACCCCAAAACATCCTAGGTTTTCATTTTCAGATTTCCTAGTTGTATTTCTCTGAGTGATTAAAATTATTAACTTTATTTTTTTTTTTTTATTGAGCACAGACCACTTTCAGAATAGATGAATAATGGGTGACAAATGCACTTGTGAATGTGGCATTTCCACAATTCTGCATGATTCTAGCTAACTTCCAAGCCAGATAAACAAAGAAAAAATTATGTGCACCTTCAAAATGATTCCTAGTAGTTTTTTTATGCTTTCATGTTTTAGTGTAAAGGTTAAAAAAAAGTTTAAAGTCAACATGAAATGGCATTCAAAACCCATTTTACTTTTGTAATCTGACGTATTTCTTAGTGAAATGGGATATTGGAGAACAACTTTTTTCAATCAGGAACTGATTGGAAAATTGGAATTGAAAAAACTTGCCTTGGAGGCAGAGCAACTTATTACATTTTGATGAAAAATTACCAAGATAAACTTTGCATTTCTTTGTAACTGTGCAAAAATGAATGTATTTTGTTTTCATGTTGACTCTAGATGCTCCTTTTGGTTAAAGGTTCCTTTTACAGATTTGATTCTTCAGATACACTTTCAGTGGGCGGAAGATGCCACAAAGCCATGGCAGCAGATGTTGACCATTTTAACTCTGTTTCTACCTGTGCAGCTTGTTGGTGCAGAATGGGTGGGATGGGGTTGGTTGAGTGGGTGCTGGGATGCAATAAACCTGCTGCATTGACGCACAATGTAAAACCTGAGAGTGAGCACTGAATGCATGTATTTCCTCCCATTACCCCCGGGGGGCGCTCTGTTAATGCATCCTTTGACCTCTGGCATGTGTACGCTGTGTGTGTCCCCTTCTGTTCCATCTCTTTATGTCTGTCCCACTGTTGGTGTCTTCATATATTGTATTCTGGAACAATGCGGTGCACTTTCTACCTTCCTTTTGTTTCCTAGCTCTTCTGTTTCACTTTGTCTCCTGAAATGAAACTAAAGCTCACCTGCTCCGGCTTGACGTCACCTGCTTTTAATTTATTTCTATTCAGTACACAGGTTTAAGTTCAACTTTATTTCATTTTGGTTTGGTTTTACTCTAACACTTGAGGAAACAGCTCTCAGTGTTTGTTTTTTTTTTGTGCTCTTATTATTGAGGTTAAGTTTAACGTGACAAGCTTGACATGCAGCAGTACTTAGCATTGCCAATGCAAATCCATTAAACTAAAGGTGAGAGTAAGTATCCCGGTGGGACAGCCGGAGGCTTCTTGCTCAAGTTATGGGATTTCGCTTTGTCCCGCAGGATCTCACAGAGATGGGAGACGTGGTTCACTACATCTGCCAACGTCTTCCCTCAAGCATAAACTAAAGTAGTGCAGATTTACCCATAACAAGGTCAGGGAGGCGACAAGTTTGGACAGTTAGAAGCAATTTAGCACAAACTCCCCTCAACATAACACATAAACAAACATTACAGTGTGGATTCCCGAGAGGTAAGTGACCGCCGTTCGGAGGAAAGCCCAGTCTGCCACCTCACTTTTCAGAAGTCGGCCACATAACCAACCTGACAAGTGCGTATTTGTAGGCGTACAGTGACCTTGAGGTGTAGAACTGTCACATACACCAGTAGAATTGGTTCAGATCCCTTCACAACTTTGCGCAAGCTGGAAAGAGTGCCATCGTCTTCACGGAGAGTTCCCAAGATGTTTAAACACTAATGGGCCAGATTATACAAGCGTTCAACACCAGGATTCCCTCTTCGTAGATCTATATTGAACTACACCAAGTGGCAGAATGGACTTCCTCATGAAGGCGTGAAATGAAATTGTATTGTGTTTGTATCCTTTTTGGTACGGTGCTGTTCAGTTGACGCCCAGTCAGGTCACTGTTTGTGGGTCAGCCCACAGTTACGAACCAAAGCCCTTGCAGTGGTCCGGCAGAGAGTACTCACCTCACCCTCCATATCCCCCAACTCTTGTTGTTAACATTGGGGGATGTGTCCAGACTCTTGAGGGTTAGTGGAGATAGACACTCCTGCCTTGACCAAGTAGGTGCCAGAGGGAAATGCTTAAGAGTCAATGGCTATTGAGTGATGCTCAGGTTTCAAACATGGTCATAGAGGGTCCACAAACTGGGGGCAAGGGTTACCACACCGGTCTTTGTCTTGGGTTTAGTGCAAGACCATCTTGGAGGTCCACAAGTGGATTCCAATTGGATTTCAAGTAGCCACAAGTAGAGTCCAATCAGTTCCATCAGTTGTTACACTCGGAAGTTGCCAGTGTCCAACTCACAAACTAATTTCAACCTTTTTAGCCAAACAAATCTGTAATTGCGGTTGTTTTTCACCTCTCATTTTGCTTATTTGAAGCAGCGCCACAATATGGACCTGGATTAAATCATTATGACAGTTAACATCTTTCGATATTGGTTTTGAGGCACACTTCTTAATTCTGAAGAGTGATTTCATTTGGAGGTCCACAAGTAGCCACGTACAGAAGGAGTCCAATTGATTGTTTCACTCATAGAAGTTGCCAGTTTCCAGAGAGATTTAATTTTGAACATTGAAATTCAAGGCTCTTATTGCATGAGTCTAAACCTTCAGGTAGTTCTGCAACTCTCAGATACCAAACTTTCTCGCCGCACTCAAACCAGGTCGATTCACGAGAACTGAATGCAAATATTCTTCAAAAGAGGAAGTACATCTTCAGAATATATCCTCAAATGGAAGATGAAAATCCAGTAAAACTTTGATCCAAAGAAGCCCATTTGGTGAATAAACAGGGCTCTGAATAATGTCGACCACTGAACTCTGGGACGGGTGACAGCTATGATGAAAGCTGGCTGGTGACGGGACAAATCTGTTAACCATTTCTCAAACAAAAGCACAGCTGGGCTGCTGATGGGTTGAATTGGGGTGTATTATATAACTTGGGTATGAATGGTTGGATGTTAGCGAGGTGCTAGCACCCTGATCTCAATCTTGTGGACCCTCAGGCTAGTGCAAACAGTGAATAGTGCAGACTGATGAAAGCACAGGGAAAGCTCTCTCCCTCCAACCAAAAAAAAAAATACATCCCAACCTCAATGTTATTGGACTAAACTAAATGAACGTAAATAGTTTGAACTGAGCTGTATTTGGTGAGCTCAGCAGTAGAAGGAGAGGGCCGAACCCAACCGACTCTGGGGAAATATAGTCTCCCTCGAATCGGGTGTTTGTGGTAAGAAAGTCTCTAAAAGTTAGTGTTTGAAGATGTCAGGTACGTATAATGTACAGGTTGTGTTTTTGGTTTTGTTTTGTTTTTTGCTGTTTTTAATGGTCTTACTTTCTGTTTAAAGCTTGGTGGCTTTCCATGATTCTTCTGAGTTGACATTTTGGTCCTAACATTTTCTTTCCAGCCATTGTTTTGCAGAGAGTTTTTCCTCATTTTCCTGTAATCCGTTTTGAATGAGTTTGTTTTGCTGATGCTCATCCATTTGAATTTCAGTCACAAATATGTTTCCCCCCTCATTCATTTGTGTTACTTATGGCTTCAGGGATCGGCACGACAGAGTAACTTTTAATTCTCGATTTTACAATGGAGATAAATGTTACGGCCCTTTAAACGGTATAATACTTTCCTATGCGCAAGCATTTAGTAAGAAGAGACTCTGTGCATTTTAAACGAGACTTTTATATTGATTTAGAATGGCACAGAAGTTGTAATTTCTGATATGTGCAAGGGGAAGAACCCAACAAAAACGTCTTGAAATACCGCAATGAATGGCCTTCATTCAAATGCAAATAATGTGATCTATTTTCCCCTCATGGTGGAAATATATCCTGAGAGCCCAGAGTATTTACTGTGAAAGATGGGTTAAATCTTTGGCTCGCGTACAGCCGGTTATAGTTGGATAAACTGCTGTATCTTACGCCCCCAACATCTGTGGTGTTACTTCTAGATCTGTGACACGGAAATCAAGCCAAAGTTAAACCTTCATGCTTCATATTTATGTATGCATGCCAAACACCCCGACCCCTTCAAAACCAAGCTCTTCTGTTTGCATTTGCCCTTTGCATTTGTTTTCCTTGTTTTTTTTATGTTTCAGTATGTCTCTGCTTGTTTTTTTCAGTTGGTTTTTCCCTTTTATCATTTTCTTTTTCTCTTTCCCATCTTTTCGTTTTTTGTTTTCCACCCTCTCTCCCCTCCTTTCCCAAACCTGAGCAGAGCCCTCCGCCCCCCCTCAAGACATTAAGTGCTCCAGCTCCAGCTCCACCATTATACGTGCATCATTTTTGTCCCCTGTGTTGAGCATCATCTCAGCATCCCGCCTGCCTCCTGGAGATGAGATGCCAGCTGCTGCTGCTCACTAATCTTCAACAGAAACTGAAACGAAGAATTCACTGTTTATGCACACGGTTTTTGCATTATAATAATATCCATTTCACAAGATCAGAATATATATTTACTGAAATGGTAATTTTATTCTTTTCTGCATACTGCATCCTGTACTGTGCTTTTTTGTCAAAAATAGTTTATCAGATTGTTTGCTGTGCTTTCACATTTCAAAATAATAATAATTTTTTCTGTGGTGCGCATCTGCGACAAAACAATGGGTTTCTCACCAACAAAAGCACACAGAAATGTGAAAATGGTCTTGTTTGAAAGAAAAGATCCTAATCTAAAAGATAATAGTTTGTGGCTGTTTGTGGCGGACGGAAGCAGTCATACAAGTAGGAATGTGACGCTTGTCTTTGTTTCCTCAGAGGTATCATATTTCACGGCGCAATTCTTTTGAAGATCATTCGATCTATGATTTTCACACAATGAAATACTTTTTGAAATTCCTGAGAATGAGAGCTTTCTTATGATATATGACTTGACTGTTTTGTGAAATATATAAAACATACATATTCAGAGAGATAATTCTTCGCCCTCAAAAAGCGGAAATTCGTGTCTGGTACAAATGCATATTTAAGCTTAATTTTACTACTTTATGTATCATAAAACCAATAGTATGGTATTCTTTGTAAAGATTAGAATCTAAGCTTTCAAATGATACCATATAAGCAAGCCTTTAAAAAGGAAGTGTTAAGTGTTCTGTAAGGCAGGACCTACTTTCCTACAGCCACCATATTTGGTCTTATGAATTCCCCCATTCGTTTTCCAGTGGCCTTTTATGGTCTCTGGCCGAGCTTTGTAATAAAATAAATCCAAGATGGTTGAGGAGGAGAGAGAAATGTTGATTATACGTCTGTGTAGACAGCTCACTCTTTTTGGGAGAAGATCTATTGACTAACATTACGTGATAGAGGAAACATTGACTTAGCATCATTTTCATCCTTCACTTCTCTTTCTAAAGCAGTCGGACAGCTTATGGGCACTGAAATAAATCCAGCTAGAGTAAGAAATTGTGTCGGACATTCCCCGATGACAGCAGTCTTTCTCAGTGACTGACAGCGCTAGTTCAAGATACAAGCTAGTAATCAATACGGAGCACTGGCGCTTTGGGCCGCCCTAGGATGGATGGTTTTGACGGGCTGGTCAACCGCTGTAGGTGGGTCAGGAGAGAGGGAACGCTACCCCAAGACCTCCGATGGGAAATCTCATTTGTCCAACCCACAACATGGAGTTATTTGAGTAGCAATACGTTACGACAGTCAGATCCTTGGAGACTTGTACCATTATAGCATCTAATACGGAATAGTCGGGCCCCAATATACAGTACATCCCCTTATGCTGTCTTTTATTGACCATCCAGGAAATGGGTCTCCTCCTTACAGCAGTACTGAATGACTGGAGGTATTAAACATCAGGGCCTCGTATAAAAGGATTTTCATTAGCTCGCAGGTAAAAGACTGCAGACAGCAGACCCGCGAATTGATCAGTGCTCAGATAAGAATGATAGTGAAATGGAAGGGGATGAAATGGTTGCTCAGGTATATGGGAGTGTGAAATTACAGTTGATTAAATGTCCCTGAAGATGGGCGCTTAATCAGTAGCCTGGTTTCACATAATTGAATGTGCGTACTAGCTGAGACACTAGGGCTTAGTTTCTTTTCAGCCATATCGTACGGTCTTGAGGTGCTCCATAACTATTGGTACATTGTACTATTTTTAGAACAGATTGAGAGTCTATCCGTGTCGAATCAGATGTAATTAAAGAAGATTTTGTTTATATGTCAGTTCTGTAAAATATTTCATGTAGATCCTAACTTAATAGCTAATAAATGCCGGGGAAGCCATGTTTAGGGAATGATATATCAGGAACTATGATTGCTGCTATGTAGAAAGATGTATTTTCTTCAAGTCCAAGTGGTTCAGAGTCTCATCGGGGTTGAAATATGTTCATAACTGACCTCTAAATTTGGTAAATAGTGAAATAAGTCTACACGATCAAGTGGTAGTCATAAAAGCAAGTCAGTGAAGAAAATTTCAGTTTTATTGCATTGCAAGATTTTTTTTTTTAATGAACTGAGGTTGTGTAAAGTATTTAATGTATATTTTAGCATTTTCATGGGTTTTTAAAGCCCAAAAATCGTCTGGAAAGTCATATTTAGGTTATGATATCTCAGGAACTATGATTGCTAGCTATGTATAAATTGGTAGATTGGTAGAAAAATGTGTTCCCTTCAAGTCCAAGTGGTTCAGAGTCTTATAGGGATAAAAATATTTTTAAAACTGGCCTCTAAATTTGGTCAAAAGTAAAAATTTCTAGATGAGTGAATGTTAATGCTCATTAAAGACTGAAGATACGAATTAATGTGTTTTGATTGTAAAACTTCAGCTTTAAATTACTTCTTATGTCTTTTTCATCATTAAAATGACAAGGCAGTTATCACTGCTACTATTGCTCAAACTAACAGTAATATGAACAGAAATTAGGTAAGTAACTCACGTAGCGCAAAGGAACACCATAGCATCATATTGGTGAATTTTGCACGGGCAAAAACCACCATAATTGTTTTAAAAATGTAGTTTTAATGATAATAAAATGGTAATTTCAATCCCTCATTGCGTCATCTTCTCTCATCGCAGTGCCCGGGGCCCCCCCTCGGCGTGTAGACGTCGAGGTGCTCAACTCTACCTCCATCAAGGTGATGTGGCGCTCCCTGTTGCCAGGGAAACAGCACGGGCAGATCCGCGGGTACCAGGTGCACTTCGTCCGTGTCGAGAATGGCGAATCTCGCGGCCTGCCCCTTATCAAGGACGTCATGCTAGCCGATGCACAGGTATGTTAGCGCGACGATGTCGCTGTGATGATTACTAATGTTTCTTGGAGCAAAAAGGTTGTAGTTTATTATTTTACTTGCCAAGTTTCTTTTCAACCTACGTCATCTAGGGTGCGCAGACGATTGGTTAACGTCTATTTTTAGGATACTGTTGCAGCAAATGCGGCCCAAAATCTTGCCAGTATTTAACACACACATGGCCACTGCAACAAATGTATGAAAATCCTTTTATAAAGAATTTAATCTGTGAAGTTCTTTTATAGCCTCTAGAATGCTTTTCACAAGCAGTCCAAAACATCTTATCAGCCATTAGAATTGCACGGTTTAGTCAAACCTCTAATAAGTTTAACCTCTAAGGCTCTAGTGTCATAGATAAAGTCAAAAAAGCTGATTATGTCTGCCGTATTGAGCGCCCCGAGATCTCCACAAAAACACGAGGCACTTGAGCACTGTGGTCACAATTCAGACTTGATTTAAAAGCACAAGCAGCAAAAAAAGAAAGAAAGAAGAAAAAGCCAGCGAGTGCCTCTGGCTGCAACCTAAAATTATAATACAAGCTTCTGTCATGAAAACAGCAGTGAAATTACAGATACGAGGCGCCTTATTCTCCTCCGTGACTAAAGCTTATGAATTTATGCCGCTTATGTTTATGACAGGATCATTTACAGTTGTCACTTGCGTGGGAACCAGTTTATATTATGTCGATGTTTATTGTCTACAAACATTATATATTGCGATCTTTTATTCATCTCATATTGAATTTGTTTTATATATGTAAATATTCAATATTTAAATATATAGAACTTTGATTTATAGAATAAATTATTAATTTAAATATTAAGCTTTTTGATAACTTTTATTAAATATCGACTCTCAGTGTGAGAATATAAATACAGTATTGTGAAGTTAATATCACAGTAGTTTTCTGTTTTAGTTTTGTTTTTCAATGAAATTTATTCAATAAGTAGTCATGGCATATTCATTTGTTTTAAATGTTCATGTATAATTTTAAATAAAAATACATTTTTGGGTTTAAAAATATCACTACAGTATCTTGAGGTGAATTATCCCGATGCTGTTATGCATCAAGTTAAATTTGCATTGCATAAGACAAATCTTTGACTATTTCTTCGCAGAATTGCCTTTATGATCTGATATCAAACTCCAAAACAGTCATTTTATACTCTTACTAAATGTAATGGTGAAAAAACTGCAGGAATGATATGCTCAGAAAGCAGCGGCCACTCAATTTCCTGCCTCGTCTTCAATCTTCACGATTTTTTTCACCCTAATCCACACTGACCTACTTTAAAACACTCTGCCGTTCTTCCATTTCCTTGGCACTTTTACCTTGTTTGGTCTTACGCTTTCCTCTCTTTCTTTCTGTCTGTCTTTCTCCTCTCTTTCAAACCGTCCTCCCTCTTTCTCCTCCCGGGTGGGGGATGTTAGTGGGAAATGGACGACACAGCTGAATACGTGAGTATGGCTGTCGGGAGAACCTGTGATGTTACATCAGACCTGCTTTGTATCTCGGCCATTGAGTGTATTTATAGGCAGAAACTCAGATGGTGTTTTTTACTGGGGAAATGTCATAAACATTGAAAGAATTTTATAATGAACCGAGGTGTGTATATTTCATGTAGATTCTAGCACATCATGTTGTTTAATAACTAAACACGTCTTGAGAAGCCATGTTTAGGGTATGATATATCAGGAACTATGATTTCTAGCTTTGTACAAATTGGTAGATTGGTAGAAAAATGTGTTCCCTTCAAGTCTTAGTGGTTCAGAGAGTCATCCTGGTAGAAATATTTTCTAAACTGGCCTCTAAACTTGGTAAATGTGTAAAAATTCTAGAAAATTGAATGGATTGATGCACAGATTTATGCATGGATGTTGAAGTTCAAGTCTCATGTAAACCTTTTTTTGCATTGCATTGCAAGATTTTTATAATGAACTGAGGTGTGTAAATATTTCATGTAGTGTGTGTGTGTGTGTGTGTGTGTGTGTGTGAGAGAGAGACGGTGATAGAAAAATATTAATGGTGCACAGGGGGAATGATGTAACATCAGGGTTCCTTTATGCCTAGCATGAAACAGTGTGTTTTGTGCTGTGATGTTGTGCATTAAGTATAGTACAAACAAAAATCAAGCAACCTTTTGAAGAAATGAGATATGCATTTTATTTATTTTTATAAGTAGATCATTTGTCTAACCCAAAATTTGCATGAATATCTTGAACTGGTTTGATGTGAAGCTCAATTCCCTGTAAGCTGCGGGACCCGCAGTTGCTTTTTTCTCTGTGAGCGCTCGGCATTAATTTCCTCTCCGTCATGCACGCTGATCAAAGCTCACTCGCTTTCACGTGAAATATTGGAAAACAGGAGGCCGTCAGAAGGCAGTGTGTGCGCACAGCTTACCGGCCGACCCGGAGAGAAATTCATTATTCTGACGGTCTGTTTGCTCAGACTCTCTATTGAATTAATTCACAGACATGTGTCGTAGATGAGCAGGAATTGTAATCTATAACCTGGTCATGCTGGATGACACGCCACATGCCAAAAATAATGATCCACACTGCTGTAGAAATGAGGTGCACTACTGAATATATATATATATATATATATATA
>NW_015633578.1:397147-399790 GCF_001515625.1 Sinocyclocheilus rhinocerous
TTTAATTTAATTATCTTAGTTAATATCAGTCACACATTCTGTTTTAATACGACAAGTTGCTAGGTTAATATACTTTTTAAAAAGACAGCAGAGTACAGATTGCAGGCCGTGACATTGAAAAGAGGGGAAACTGACGCCGTGTCTGTGCGGGTGACATGTAGTAAAGTCTTTAAAAAATTCAGTTCCCTAACATAGTGCTAACGTCCCTCTTCGTGTCCATTAACCACAGGAGATGGTCATCGGGGGCCTGCAGCCTGACACCACGTACTCCATCACCGTGGCAGCCTACACCACCAAAGGAGACGGAGCCCGCAGCAAACCCAAGCTGGTGGTGACTAAAGGAGCAGGTCGGTAATAATGACGTTATCATTAGCTGAGCTATAGAGCACCGCAGGCCAGGTGTTATGAGCTACTGGAGCAAAATTAACCTTAAGGGACTTCAATCGAATCAGAAAAAAACAAACATGGCCTATATAGTGTGTCTGGAGTACATAAAAGCTATAAGGGAATGTATAGCTAGGATTGTGCATTAGTGGTTAGCCACACATGGCCTGTAAGGCATTAATGGGTCAGAATGATGGACTAGTCAACCACAGATTAGTAAATTAGTAGCATGTTTAAATTATTCCATTTTAAAGAACTGTCAAGTGTTTCCTAATTGTGGGTTTATGTAGATGGACTTTTTGGTTGTGTCCTGAGTGTTGCATTTTTAGGACTTTTAGATTTTAGAAAGCGCGTCTCAAAACGTTAGCGCTCCGTTTCATTCTACTATTCTAAGGTAGTTTAATTGTACAGGGAAGTGATTTGCTATTTCCATGCAGTGCTAATACTATGGTATTTTTATAAGTACTTTCTCTCTGTACACATGCAGACTAACGTGTTTTAGCCGTTACATTTTTTTAGCTTTTAGTTTTTTACGTATCTGACACAATGAGTATTTTGCTTATAGGTTCGACATTAAGTTAACATGGTTTAAGCGCTAAACATGTCTGATTATTCAGGGCTTCACTTCTACAAGCCAACTACTCGCTAGACAACCCACTAACTAGTCTCTTTTGAAAATGTTGTTTTATACATCCCTAGTGTAAGAATTATGGGGTCTGTCTTATTTAAACTTACCGTGGTATTGCCAGAAAAGTGAATACCATGCTAGTGAATTTTGGACACTACCTTTCTATCTATGTGCACATGCAGATGAGCGTGTTTTGGCTGTTGCGTTGCTTCTCATTGTTTTTTATGTGTCTGACGCCATGAGCTTTTTTTTTTACGATGCCCTGTTAAGTTAAAAGTTGCTATAAATAGCGCTAATCCTGCCTGATTCTACAGGGTTTTCACCAGACAATCCACAAACTAGTCAGTTTTTAAAAATATGTTGTTTAGTGCAAGAACTGTGAGGATTTGACTGAATTTTGGATACTTCCATCATGGTAATGGCATGATATTCTTTGAAGTACCTTTTAAGCAGTAACAGTATATGAATAATGGAAATCACGTACTGTGGATATATATATATAGGCTGTTTTTTGTAATAAATATTAGCTAGCCAGGCTTAGCGCCCAAACTCCGGACGCTGAGGAGACAGGTGTGCCATTCGCAGGTGTCAAGTGTGACAGTGGCGCCACATATGCATGTCCTTCTCAACGCCTGTCTCTCTCCCTTTCGCTCACACAGTGATGTGGCGCAGTCAAAGGAAGGATCTCCCTGTGCTTCCCGCCTCCGAACGTGTGGCGAAACGCTTACAGCAGACAAAAGAAATAAATAAATAAACAAGGGCAGACTCAGCCCTACTTAAAGAAGCGGCATCGCGCTCTTTCATGTGCCAGAACAGAGGGGAAGCTTGACCAATGGGGCTCAGAGGAGCCACTCTGGGGCACTTTCATGCCTCATTTCTGCTACATAATACTGTCAGACAACTTAAGCCCCTGCCTTATTGTATTGATAAGGGCCGACCCGCCCCTTTCAATCCCCGAACCTTCCCATGGCCGCCTGTCATCTGAGAAAGCTGGCCGTCCACGAGCTGACATTCTGCATGTCGGAGATACACTTCAGACCGGAGACCCGGCAGCGTGAAGCCCATCAGTCAGGCTGTACAGTCACGCCGAGATGTCATTCCAGCTGCAAGCGGTGAAATAATGTGTACTAGAGTGAGCATTGGTATTTTTAGTGGTTGAAATAGAACTGAAAACATAAAGCATTAACTGAAATAAAAAATGTTAAAAACTTAAATGTTAATTTTGACTATTTGCCAGCTCAAAAAGTTTTAATTCCTATCAAAAAAAGAAAGAATAAAAATGTACTGACCCCAAAACTTTTGAACTGTAGTGTGTATTGTTATAAAAGATTTCTATTTTAAATAAATGCTCTTCTTTTTTTCTTTTTTATTCATCAAAGAATCCTGAAAAAAAGTATCACAGCTTCCAAAAAAATATGAAGCAGCAACAGTTTCCAGCACTGATAATAAATCAGCATATTAGAATGATTTCTGAAGATCATGTGACACTGAAGACTGGAGTAATTCAGCACTGCATCACAGGAATAAATTACATTTTAATGTATATCAAAATAGAAAAACTTTATTTTACATCGTAATAATATTTCACAATATTAAATTTTTTCCTGTATTTTTGATCAAATAAATGCAGC
>NW_015633578.1:400859-451795 GCF_001515625.1 Sinocyclocheilus rhinocerous
TATTAAATTTTTTCCTGTATTTTTGATCAAATAAATGTAGCCTTGATGAGCAGAAGAAACTCCTTTAAAAAACATTAACAATTTTCTGATCCCAAACTTTTGAACGGTAGTGTATATACACTGAACAAAATTATAAACGCAACACTTTTGTTTTTGCCCCCTCGTTGCTTTGCAGCCTGAAATGAAGATGGACAGTGTTTGTTTTGTCCAGCTGTATTTAATAAAAAAAATAAATAAATAAATACTTGAAATTAACTAAATGTAATAAAATGAAATATGTATATATATATATATATATATATATATAAAACATTTTATTTCAATTACTTGAATGGGCAACATTTCTCATTACAATAAACTTAAGCTTATTTTATTTCATCTTGATGTCAAGGCAACATTTCTCATTTTTGTTTAGTTGAACCACTAAAATAACTAAAATTTGAAATTAAAATTAATTACAACTATATATTTAAAACAATGAATGGAATAAAAATGACAAAATTACTTAAATTACTTTAATTAAAATGAAAATAGAAAATATGAAGAAAAAAAAGAACTATAATAGTATATCAGTGAAAATAACACCGGTTCAAATGCACAAAAATATATTTTATTTTGAGTGATTTTTGTATCATGTTTAAGTACGTGTCAGCCATATTGACAAAGATTATTAATGTTGTGTTCAAAGGGGCCCGTTATCGGTTTCCTCCTTGATCTCAAAGCAGATGTCCTTGTATCGATCTAATTGATGCTGCCTGTTGTCCAGAAGGAACGACACGGGAATGATTGATTCTGTTCTCCTTTCAGAGCCGATGGACTGATTGATGTGTGCGCTGTCAAACCCTTCGCTAATACGCCTTATCATTCGCTATTCCACATGCATTACATGCAAACCACCACGTTTTTAAGGTTAGGCATTGGTAGGTCAGATTCCGATCAAGTACGAGCCTTCCTTTTTTTATTTCCTCCTGTCTCCCTTCATCCGTGTTGCAGATGAGCAGATTGCATGCTAATGCAGGGGCTGGAGGTGTTCTTCACAAGTGTCCGCTTGGACGGCCGCCACGGCTCGGGGACAGAGAGTCTGGATGACTCACAATCCTCCCGGCACTGTGGTTATTCTCTTCAATTAATTGGTCCACTTAAGGCCACTTCACTCCAGTCCTGATTGTGGAGAGTGAAGCTCCTCGTTTTGGTCTCTGGAGCTTCTTGTCTAATACCGTCTGATACCAGGATACTGTGACATGGAGTTGAAATTTCTGTAGATTGCAGTTTTTGGTTTATAGGATTACAAACTGGCATTATGGTGTTCATAAATTGATTATATATATATGAAACGTATAGTTCCAACTCTAAAATTGGATCCGCTGCGTTTGAAATCTTGCACCAAGTTGCTACATTGTCTGAAAACTCTAATCAGCTAGATGAGCACTTGGCAAAAGATTTGTTTATTGTGAATAATGTCATGAATAGGTGATATAAATTTTAAAAAATTATAACCTTAATTGTTAATTTAGCTTGATGCTTGTGTGCCCTTTATCATGGTAAACTCACAGTAAAACATGGTAATTCGTGGAATGTTGCTTTGATTATTTTCTTGTGTATTGAAGAAAACCTAAAGACTGGTAATTACATTGACCTTTTTGTCATCCTGTGCTGAGGACATTTAGTTGGATGGTTATATTCAGACATATTTGGTTGGTTTTGCCCTTGTCTTTTGTATATTTGATATCAGTTCGGCCCAGAATGCAGCTCTGCAGTTTTCTCAGGGCTAAGTCATGTCAGCTGGCAGTCGTGCTTTATACGCTTAATATAACTCTCTTTAAGTTCTGTCGGCAGGTTAATTGCATGTTAGCTGAAGGTTATTTTATTATGTTCCTCTTTTTCGTAGCGGCGTCTCCTCCACTGGAGATGAGAAGGACAGAGAGAGAGGAAAGTAGGGAAGGGGGAGGGCATGATTGTGAAACGCAATCCTATCTTAATCAGTGGCTGTGGGTCAACAGTGGCTGTTAATGCAAGGCCTAATGGGAAACGTGCCTGTGGTCCTGTGGAGAGGATTGTGTGTCGTCCAGTGGAGTGGACTGGAGTGCTGCTGGCGAGGGGAAGCGGACCACAATCACGGTGTTTCTGACCCCCGTTGTCCTCTCGCTGCGGCAGATTGCGCCGTTTCCCTGTCACCTTCATCAGCACTTCTTTGTTTTGTTTTGTTTTAGGAGTGATTTGTCCTCCTGTCTGTTCTCATGCTCTCCTTCTCTATCATATGGCTGTTAACCCACAATCTCTCATCCAGTGATCTGTTCAACAACCAGCTAGTCACTTAAAAATGAATAGCTTTTTCAAAACAGGTTGTTCAGACTTGCAGCCTTTCTGGGTAACATTGGAGTATGGAGTATATGTGGTGTTAGTGCCTTTATGATAGTTTTTACAAAACGTACATACTTATATAATGGTACTTTACAGGAACTGGGTTTGCAATAAATCCCTTTAAAGTTATTTTAGATGGCCTTTCTTTAGTAGGGAGTACCAGGATGAAAATACACCTAGTTACGCTACAACAGGCTTAAGTGAGATACGGTTCATTTGAATTGAATGTAATGTCCCTCTTTCTCTCTCTACAGTGCCGGGGCCTCCCTTTCTCTCTGTCAATCAAAACTCAGAGACTACTGCATTAGTACGCTGGCAACCCCCTGATTTCTTCGCTCCGGGTCTCGAGGTGCAGGGTTATCGGCTACAGTTCGGCCGAAAGGACGTGAGCCCCCTGGCCACGCTGGAGTTCGGCCCTCAGGAACTGGAATATTCCATTAGCAATATCCACCGAGGGGCCACGTACATCTTCAAAGTGTCCGCCAAGACCAGATCAGGATTTGGCGAAGAGGCTACCCGAGAACTAAAAGTCCCAGAAGAGGTTCCTCGAGGGTATCCTCAAATAATCGAAGGGTCTAACATTACCTGCTGCTCTCTCCAATTTGCCTGGTTGCCTCCGGTATTGGCAGAGCGCAACGGCGCTATAACAGAGTACACGCTGGCTTACCAGGAGGCCGGAACAGCCGGTGGACCCAAGGAACTGCATCTGCCGGCAAGCGAGAACAGCTACACCCTCAACAGCCTGAGGCCCAACGCAGTGTACGATGTGAAAATCCGAGCGCACACCAGTGTAGGTCCAGGGCCCTACAGCCCACCGATCCAGTATCGAACAGTGGCCTACGAAGCAGGTACGGGTTGCTCATTTCCCCGCCTCAAGGGACAAACCTCTACAATGCAAGCACCCTACACCCGATTATATAAAGTTCTCTGGGAGCCACATACCTCACTAACACCCTCCCCCACAACAAGGTAAAATAAGTCAGTAAGTTGAAGTCAGTCAGTTTTGAAAGGGAAGGAGCGTCAATTTTTGCGAGGTAAGTGCCGATTGGTCAGACACGCCCAGCACATTCACTCATACAATCACAAAACTCCCCTAGTATTTCAAGGTAGGCGAGAACCACGTCAAGGAGATCCCAGATCTGAAGTCGAATCAGGCACATTTGTTTATTTTGTTTGGGTTTTCTTTTGAATTTTTAGTTTTGTTTTTTTGTTTAACAGTTCCTTTTTTCTGTACTCACCTTTCCCCCCGCTCCCACACTGGGATGATTTGCAGCATGGCGTCCCATGATGCACTGCTAACAAGTGTGGGCATGACAACTGTGTTTGGGGTTTGTCCTCGTTCCTGCCGGGCTTTCTGCCACGGCAGTGCCTATCCAAATTCGAGAGCACGCAGCAGTGGGTTACTCAAACATAATGTGGGTTCAGCTATTCTGGAATCGTTCAGGGGGGATTATGGGAACTGCTTGCCAAATGTTCTTGTTGGGGCGGCACTGCTGGGCCAGGGCAGGCAAAGTACTGTGCGATCCTGTGGTTCTGTGTTCACCAGTCCAGTCTAGTGTGCTGTTTGTCCCAACTGAGCGCCTCCCCCCCTCCCCTTCACAGCTAACTCCACACACCGCTCACTCAGAGGGACCAAAGCTCCTCTCCTCTGGGGGAAAACTGGTCGCAAGCATCGAACACTCTGTCAGCCTTCTTTCCCTTCAGTCTTGTTGTATTTTTTCCATTTCTGAAGTGTCTTTCTCAATTTGTTTCCTCCATTCACCTCTGGACAGATGTTCCTAAGAACTTCACCGTGAAGCTGGTCACCAAAACTACGGTACTGCTGACCTGGAGGTTTTCCGATAGCCGCTTCCCGTACCGCTGTATGGTAAGCAAGCTAATGAATCCTGTTTTGTTCATAAAATATCAACATTATTGCAAGGATCTGACTTAATTCATGATGTTTTTATGAACAATTTAACAATGCACATTGGTCCACAGATTGAGTACCACCGGCAGAAGGTTGACATTGACGCTAGGATGACCAAAGCTCTCATCACCAACTTGCGACCCAACAGCACCTATGAGTTCAGAATCACCTGCCAGGAAAGCAGCGACGGTGGACCCAAACACAAGCTCATCGCACGAACTGCACCACCTATTCTGGTCCGAAAGCCAGAGTTGGACCTGAAAAGAGAGCCAGACAGTACGCTGACCATTGTCTTCCCACCGCTGGAATCCAAAGAGTTGATAAAGTGAGGAAAACCAAATGCCGTTCTAAGCCAGAAACGCATTCTACACAACCATGTGAATGCAGACACAAGCAAATTAGAAACGTGGGGGTCCTTTAAAAGTGTCAATGTTGGAGCCATGACAAAAAACTCACAGTAGAAGACAGTTTGCGCTATTGTTTGCTATAGTGCCCCTTGTGGCCATACTGAGAATGCAGTACATACGTAAGAACTGCATTTTCTGCTTGTGTTTTGAAAAGCAACTTCAAGCTCGCTTAGCTTGTAACATCTGCGTTCGCATACTTGTGTAGGGAATTTTTCAGGTTTTGTTGGAAATCGTGTAGCTAGATGTTCCGATTTTTATGCTCTGACAGATACGGCACAGAAAAATTATCACATTTGCTGGATAGGCAGTTATTTAACTAGCGATTTTTGTAATGGTTTTATGCACCATCGCGACCTCTTGCAGGGCGGTCTATGTTGTGGTGGTTCCTCTGAAGAAGGGAAGAGGTCCGATCCGACACATCAAGACCCCAGATGAACTGGACCTAGAAGAGGTGAACATAGCTTCTTTTCTCAAGTCTTTGTCCTTGTGTCGCAGACACAGTGGAGCCAAAGCCATGGAAAGTGTTCTCGCAGGAGCATTGTGGGAACTTTCCCAAGGGGTTTGTCAGGGAGAGGGGACAATTACACAGCTCTCATCCTTACCCGCTGGCAAACTGCCAAGCTTAGCCACTTGACCTTGAGCTGTGGATGGCGAATGGGTGCCTGTATTCTGTTTAAGTGTTATTTGACTTGGTGAATGTTTGAGTAAATAACCCATTTTGTTTAGCACCACTGTATAAGCCGCTAACTGTTTGATAGTTTGAAAGTTTTGGTTGTGTTCCCAGAAGAATCAAACAGAATATGCTGTGTTTTAGATGTTGATTTCAGTTCTTCTTAAGCAGTCTTCTCTCCCACAGCTGCTGGACGACAGAAGACTCGGTCAACGTCACGCTCGAACCACCCGTCAGCTCAAGCAGGTGGACGGGAAGCGGCCCTACATCGCTGCCAGCTTCAAGCCCTCATCCATGCCGCCGTCCTTCACCCTGGGCAACCAGATGGTGTACAGCGGCTTTGAAAACAGGGCTCTGGACCCCGGGCAGGAATATGTGTTCTTTATCCTCGCCGAGCTCAACACCACCGGAGGGGTGAGTGAAATTTAAGGAAAAGCCTTTTTAATTCGAGTTTTAAGACTCGTGCAAAGTGGTGAACGCAGATAGCTATAACCTTTTTTTGCTTTTGTGCAGAAATCGTTTGCATCCAGTCCCTACACGGATCCAGTCACGGCTCCTGACGTGGACCCTCAGCCCAAGGAGACGGGAGGGGATGGACTCATCTGGGTGGTGGGGCCCGTTCTCGCTGTGGTCTTCATAATCTGTATTGTGATCGCGATTCTCCTCTACAAGAAGTGAGTGGACTTTTGACATGCAAATAAATATAAACTTTTTAGATTGTACCATTTACAGGACCACTCAAAATGAGAACTAATTTAAATTATATTATATTATATTATATTATATTATATTATATTATATTATATTATATTATATTATATTATATTATATTATATTATATTATGTGTGTGTGTATGAGTGTTGTGTGTTGTATATATATATATATATATATATATTAGAATTAGATCAATTTTAATTCTAAATGTCTTTATGAAACATTTTAATTAAAAATAATATAAATATAAAAAAACTATTGTTATATTGTTTTATTAAATTGTTTTATTAAAAGTTATCAATTTTAGTATACTTTTATTCAAATTGATAAATAATAGAATACATTATTATATTAATTAAAATATTTTGTAAAGACATTTATAATGTGTATATTAATATAATGTATTTATAAATTTCTGTTTCTGAACCAATAAAATTAAATCTAAATCTAAAATTAAATCTAAATCTAAAATTGAAAGTAAATATAATAAAATACTATAGTTTGTTTTTATTCATTAAAACTGTTTGACAAAAAAAAGACATTTATAACTATCATATTTTTATTAATACAATTTAATTATAAATGTAAGTTTTGGTCACAATAAATTCAATAGAAAATAAATAAAAGACTATTTCCTATTATTATTCATTAAAATATTTAAACTTATTTTAGCCCTCAGCATTGGCATAGTTTGGAGAAGTTCAAAGCGGAGCTGAGGAGAGCAATCAATTCGAACGTATCAAAAATTAATGAGGTGATAGCTAATAGCTATTAGCTTCAGAGCGCGGCCAAAGCAGACCGCTTTGACTTTTAGCATGCAAGTGTGCTGAAACTCAAAGGGAAGCTATTCCTCATTAGCGCCTCAAGAGCCAGGTTAAAAGCGGACGACTCCTGGCTAGTATTTCCTCCCTCGGCAGGACCTTGAGTTTGACCTCTGGTGTCTGGAGATCGTATAGCCCCCCGGTGGGCACAAACACACATCTTTTACAGGTCTGTCCAAATGCAGATGAGCTAATCTGGCTCCGCTAGCCTGCCCTGTGAATTTAAATGTACTCTATTGATTTTTTTCCTCTCCTCTCCCTTGTTCTCTTGTTGTGTTTTCTCCCTTTTATATATTTATTTCACTTCAATGCTTTCTTTGGAAGCAGCAAGCCTGACAGGTAAGGCTTAGCTATACTTTATTGCTGTTTTCAAGGGGGCAAAAGAAAACAACCTGCCTCAGCATAAAAGCAACTTTTAATTAGATGGCAGAGAAAAACAGTGCAATGAAATGGCGGGTTCAACCAATGTGCCCCTCGGCTGTGGTGTTTGTGGACATAGCTTTGTTTGTGCTAGCATCTAGCTTCCTCATTTATAGACTATAAACAGTGTTTTCTGCACTGATAAATACTGATAAACATAGTGTGCAAAGATTTTTATTAATACCTTTAAATAGTATCCAGTTAGAGTTTGTCTGTGTGTGTGTATTTGCATCATAATGTTATTTTTTCAACAAAAAAAATATTATGATGATATTTCATATTTTCATATTTTATTTGTTGCATGTATTAATTTTATTTTATTTTTAAGTTTAAGTGTGTGGCACTAATTGAATCAGTCAAATTGTTTGATGAATCATTCTAAATCAGTAGTTATTGATCTGAATCATGAACTGAATCGATCAGGAAACACTGGGTGGTCATTTTGTGCACTTATGATTTGATTTACTTGTTCTTTTTCTGTCTCGTTTGTTAGATTTCATTTAGTCCTTGCATTTTTCTTTCCTTTTTTAAAGCAGCAAACGTAAAGAGTCAGAGCCACGGACGAAATGTATGCTGAACAACGCCGATATCACCCCTCACCATCCCACAGACCCGGTGGAGATGAGACGAATCAACTTCCAAACCCAAGGTATATCCATGTGAACAAACAGCCTTAATCACTTTAAACATGAACTTTTCTCTGGTTCATCTCACGAAACCTGTCAAGACCATGTCATATTTATTTTTAGGTCATATTATAGAAAATAGAGCTTTTTTTGAATTTCAACATTATTTTCTTATCATCCTTCAGATTCTCCTTTCAAACATGCACTTTGAAGTGCGCAAGAGTGACATAAATAGTCAATTAACTGTCAGTTTCAGGCGTGCCTGCTGTTATTTCTAATTAGTGTCTTTACTGATGCAGTTTATTAGTTAATAATTGCATACAGCCTGTCAGTCATCTTTATTTTATATTTGGTTCATGGTTTTGAACGTCCAAGCAGTTTCAGAGACGTTTTTGCCATTGCCGTCCTCTTCTCGTTCTAAAGCAGGCAATCTTTTGTTTTGTACAAATCCTTCAGTTCAAAGACTTCATTTTTGCCGGCTTTGAACGCTAAACCTAAGCTTTTAAGATTGACGTTTAAGATTTACATAGATTTGGGAGATAGAAAAGCCAAACAATGTCTATTACATATGTCTATTATATATATAAGTCAATGCACCAATGAAGAAATTTTAAATCGCTAACGGATAATTATGTTAATAATTGTTTAAATATTATTTTTATATTTAATTTTTTTTCTTTATGCAATTATTTTAATGTTGTAACTTTCGACTATCATAATGATTTATATTAATGTTTAATATTATTATTTATTTTTGTTGATACAGATAACCGATAATAATTGTTGATTTTCTAATTAAATATTTATATATTTATTTCTATTGCCTGTATACAGTCTCCAATATATTATGCATTCCTATTTATAATGCGAATTATAATTAATCCTGAATTATAATGCTTATAATTACTAATAACCGATAAATACAGATAGCTGCTAATTATATCTGTTCCATTTTTTAAAAATATTTATTTATTTATTTCCATTGGCTGTATAATGTCACCAATATATTATGCATTCCTATTTATAATGCTAATTATAATATTAATCCTGAATTATAATGCTAATAATCACATCTAACTGATAAATGCAGATAACCGATAATTATGTTTATGCTGTTTTTTTAAATGTATTTATGTTTGTATTTATTTATTTATTTATTTATATTGGCTGTATAAGTCACCAATATATTATGCATTCCTATTTACAATCCTAATTAAAATATGAATCCTGAATTATAATGCTTATAATCACATCTAGCCGATAACCGATAATTATGTCTATGCTGTTTTTTGAAATGTACTTATTTATTTATTTATATTGGCTGTATAAGGTCACCAATATATTATGCATTCCTATTTACAATCCTATTTAAAATATTAATCCTGAATTATAATGCTAATCATAATTACAGATAACCAATAAAAACTGAAAACAGACACTGAACTTCCAAGCAGCTTCCGAAATGTTTTTGCCGTCGCCGTCCTCGTCTCATTCTAAAGCAGACGATCTTTTGTCTCGATCAAATCCTCCAGTTCAAAGAGTGTCCTCATTTTCGCCAGCTTTGCACGCTAAACCTAGCCTGACATTTTTCTGCAGCTCCTTGAAGTGGCGCGGAGTGAATTTGTCGACAGCGTCTCTCTCTTGTCCGCTCTCCCCATCAAACAGCTCTCGTTTCAAAGGCGGTAATCTCAGCGCGGCCCCCGAGGAGGTCATAACGCCGAGAGCTGTCCTTCTTCAGCCCAGATAAAACGAGAGCCAGCTGAGAAATGGAGGTGGAGAACGCAAGAAAGCCACTATCACCACCTCATTTCCCATAATCACCTGTCCATTGTGGGGCATCTTGTCCGGCAGCCGCCTAATAACACATCTGAAATGAGCCCGGCGCACTTTCATCTTATTTCTCGCCTCTTTCATCCGCTTCAACACTATAAAGAGGCTCGCCTCGTTAAAGCCATCCTCATTGGACTTTATTAATTGAGGAGCGTTCAATTTGCGTCATTATCTCTTTGCTTGGTGAATTTTCATTTAAGTGGACATTTTAGCCCAATTAACTGGGACGGGGAAACATTTGCGACATTTCCATTAGCTAATATGGGCCATTGTTCAAAGCAGCACACTTGAGTTCACATGGATGACTGGCACATATGGCGCACAACTTATCCTAATGAGACGAGACGCTGACATTCGGTTTGTTTCGTAACATGTTTAGGGTCAGGTTCTGCTCAATCCTTCTGCGTCCACTTCAGTATGTTAGAAAACAAACATATTTATTAGCAAACTGTTTAATGCGACACGTTCACAAACATTCACGGTTTTTCCAGGCCAATTATTAATTTTGTCTATAAATAGAAGATTTGTATTCCTTGCCCCTATCCTATTTAGTTATTTTTTTAGGCTGCTGTCTAAAATCTTGCCACAATTCACTGTTTATTTTTTTCTTTATTGATTTCTTCATTCTGTTTTACTCAGAAATAAATCATATTATGGAAGAATAATTGCGTTTATATTGACTTTTAAGATTTACATAGATTTGAGAGGCTTAAGAGTCAAACAATGTTTTAAAATCATACACCGTCTAGAAGCGATGCATCTATGCACCTAATTTTAAATTGATAACTGATCATTGTTAATAATTGTTTTTAATATTAGTTTTTAATTAAATTTTATGTTAATTGTTACCCAAAAAAATCTGTTATTTTAATTAATGACTGGCATAATGATTTATATTAAAGTTTAATAATATTATTTATTTTTGCAGATACAGATAACCGATAATTATACTGTTTTTTATTCATTCTATTGGCTGTGTATGTCACCAATATACTATGCATTCCTATTATATTTATAAAGCTTACAATTATACACAACCGATAAATATAAATAACCGATAATTATCTCTATGCCGTTTTAATTATTTATTTATTTCTATTGGCTGTATATGGTCACCAATACATAAATGCATACCTATTTATAATGCTAATTATAATATTAATCTTGAATTATAAGGCTTGCAATCACACACAACCGATAAATACAGATAACCAATAATTATCTCTATGCTGTTTTTTATTTATTTAATTATTTGATTTTGTACATGGTCCCCAATATATTATGCATACCTATTTATAATGCTAATTATAATATTAATCCTTAATTATAATGCTAGTAATTATTTCAGATAACCGGAAAAAATTAAGATAACTGATAATTATCTTTTTTTAATCTTTTTTTTTTTTATCATTTAGTTATTTTCATTAACAGCCATTATCTTAGCCAACATAAAGCATTAAAAGTATATTGTGACTTTTGTTCGCAAAAGCACTGCTAATTCCAATGCTTATTCAGACCTGATCCACTCGCTAGCATGTTAATCTAGGTGTCGTGTGCCGAAAGTCATCACAGATGGTTCAGTCCTCGACAACAGAAGCTAAAGACGCTCCTCATGCGTTCACGCTTCAGACAGCTGGACAAACGTCAAGCGCTAAACTCTTGACCGTATGTCTTTTTACCGCTCGATCGACGCCGCCATCTGATATTTTGAGGATTTATTCTTTAAAAAACTACCATGGAGTTTGACGTGAATATTTGCAGTATAAACGGTATCTCCAGCGGTTCACGAATGTCTCAGGAACATCAGCGGCTGTGATGTTGGATGAAGGACGACTGATGTGTGAGTGAATGTCCTACTTTCAGCGTCTGACAGACAGCTTGGCGTCGGATCCAACGGCGAGGACCCTCGTGAGAATTACTACCTTCATTCAAAGCAAGGGTGGTCTGTTCTCCTGCCTGGTTAAAAATGCACAATATAGTCTGAAAAATTTATTGGAGGGAGAACATGAATAAAGGAGAAGTTCTATTTTCTGCTTATTAATTTCCTTGCATTTATCTTGTTTTCCCATTTCTTTCAGTCCATTTCAAGATTTTGTTCTCAACTAATGATCAGTACATTCAAAGAGGGATGCTTTTATTTTATTTTTTGCTGTTTGCTGTTTTTCACAGATTCGGGTCTAAGCAGTCCTGTCAGTGAAGCTGGTTTTGACTATGAAAGTTAGTGCTCACATCTCGCGCTGAGCTTTGGTGTTTTCTTATCATTTTTTAATGCGTCTGCCCCACATCCGGAATAATGGGTTGTGTTTTCCGACTACATTTGCATATGACACCCCCCCTTCAACAAACTTAACTGAAAATAAAATGTTACACAGTCAAAAAAAAAAAAAAACTAACTGCAGGAAATGATGTCACCCTCGTTAAACAATATAATTAGAGCTTATTTTCAAAGCTTTCAGAGACATTTAAATATTACACTTATTAAAGTGAAGAATGCAGTTTCTCCACTACAATAGTGAAATTACAAAAATAAAGCATACAACCTTTGCAAACACCCCTTACGATTATTCTTATTCTTACACTATAAAAGAGCTAACATGTGTAGCAAAACCTTGAGTATAACTTACCGGTCAAGAAGGAACCATATCGATTGAAACCCAAACCTCCCATCAAATTCCTCCTGTCAATGTTTAACCCCGTTTTACCCTGTTCTCTGTCTCTACATATTTTGGCAAGTCTTCAAATTTTGACTTGAAATTTTGCACTTCCATAACTGAATCTGAATTCCTTTTCGCATGTAATGGGTCAGCCATAGTCCCACACTGGCTAAACACCCTCTGGTTTTATGATTGACGGATCTGAGTGAATCACTCTAAAAGTTTTGATGGTGCCTGGGAGAACCCATATCCATGTCTATAAAAATAAATAAATAGCTATTAAGCGTAGCTTCTTCAGTTTTAGAACCTGCCCCTAAACTTGAGATTGGTCACATCACATGACTGTCTAAGTGGGCGGTTCATGTTCAGAATGTCTATAGTAAAGTGTAGGAGATTGATGACTGAAGGACAAAAACATTCACCTCAGTGAATGTTTGTGTGCAGATAACTGTCAGTCAGACTTCCCAGCATTAGCTTTACCAGTTCTGTGCTGGTCATAAGGGCATGTGTAAAGGTAATTCCCACAATTTTTAGTCTCCCTTGCTCTCTCGGTGTAAAACCAAACTGCATATACAGTGAGTGTTTCTAATCTGCCTGTCCCCTCAGGCTGGCCGTGCTCTGCAGTAGCATCATGGCAGAGGCCTCATAATGATGCAGTGTCACCACATAACAGATAACTATCAACAATACCCATTCATTTCCATCACCACATGCCTCTCTGTGTACGAGAGAGAGCCCGACAGAAACAATGGACCAAAACACTTAGCCGACAGACACATTCATCTGCCTGAGCACACACACACACACACACAAACTGCCGGAGCTGCGCTAATTCTCACTCCTGTAACCCTGGGAAAGTTAAAAGGAGTCGTAATTCAAATGAAATCTCATTAGCAATTGCTTTTCCTATATGAGGTGCATAATTTAGGATAAAATCAAGTATTTTTTGGCTTAAAAGACATCATGTTAGCCAACATCAATGTTTTGTTTTTAAATGTAACCTGGCCATATTTAAACTTAAATTGAAATAAAAAAGTTGTATAATTATAATTAATGAATATCTTAACATTTCAATAAAGAAATAATTGTTAATATTGTTTTAAAATTATTTTTATGTTTAATAATTAAAAAATTTTATAAACATATATAAATAACATTTCTACAGAATACACAATGATTTATATCTCTATTATGTTTCCAAGTCCTATAATCAATATCTTAATAATATCTTAGTATTTTAATATTAATATCTTAAAACAATAAAACAATTATTATGTTAGTGGTTTTAATATTATTTTAGAATTACTTCATTTTAATAATTATTTAATTTTTTAATGTATCATTTAATTAAATGGGTTTTTTACTGATAACAAACATAATTTATGTTAATGTTTAATATTATTTATTTTTATGGATACAGATAACTTATAATTATCTCTATGCTGTTTTTTTATTTATATTGATTTATATATTATTCATTCCTATTTATATTGCTAATTATAATATTAAGTATATTAATATATATAATAACTGTATACACAAAAGGCATTACAAATATAAGCTAACAGTGTGATTGCAGTTTTCCTAGACATTTGTTCTGCATTATGCATCTGTGGGAAGTTAAAATGCAAATGCGGTTTACGGTTTCATCTTAATTATGACAGCTTTTAACTTCCATTCGTAACACGGCTTTTGTTTTTTTCTGTTTATACTTCTGCTTGTTGATTGCTTTGTTCTCACTGGCTGTTGGCTGCACACTATTAATCCACAGTAAAAGCAGCTGATCATGTAGAGACGGCTCTGCTGTATGATTTTTACACAAGTCTCCACACATTCCAGCATCCTGTCCATTCAGACCCCCATTCCTCTCTCCACCGATGGGGTCGTTCTGCAGGCGGAGATAACGAGCTGAATTAATTAAACCCTCTGCAAACAATAGTCCGACATTTGATACATCCCTCCTGCCCCCCAGCGAGACAGAGGAACGAGAAACACGACTCCCTTTTTTGTTGTTTTTATGGGGAAATATACTGAGTGACTTTCCTTTTATATGTAAATGAACAATCGCATAAAATTGTTTCGCGAACCGCGGCAGCGGATATCAAAAAGATTTGTTATTTGCATCACCTGTCAAGCGCAAATAAGAGACTGAAAATATGTAATTAGACAGTTTGCATCTCTCATGCTCACTGATCTTGGGCTTGATTGCATGGGATAAAAAGACTGCAGTGGAGAGAGAGAGACACAGAAATCCTGGCAGAGAGAGCAGACAGGAAATGAACAGCAACAGGAATTTGTCCTTGAAAGAGTTTATATCCTATTGGGCCTCGCTTAGACTTTCTAGCGTCTTTCACATAAATACTTGAAACTCAATGTAGTTAATTATAAAAACTGATGAGGTCCTGCACGTAAAGCCACTTTTGTAACGTGTATTTAGTGCTTTCATCTGCCACAGAAAGGTAACGTCTTGGATAATCTTCATTTGGAGGCTTTTTACGGTAAATGTCGATGTGCAGTTATTTGTCACAAAGTTTGTCACAAAAAACGTTTTGATAACCAAAAAACCTTGTCATCTGCAGAAGTTAAAGCATTTTTTGCACCCCGATCGGATTAAATGTAATTGTTTCTTACATCTTGCAGAGAGAAAATTCCTAAGAACAAACAAATAACAGCTTATTTATGAACACGAGTAATTGTTGTTGACACAGAGCAAAGTTGAGAAACGCGTTGACATTGAAAAGCGCTAATCTTCCAAGTTTGTTGGGTTTTGATTGGCTCTAGATGGCCTTTCTCATTGCATTATGAAGGCTGTTAGTGTTTAGCATGCAGGTCTGATCTCAGGTTGTTTGCCAAAGTTGCCCTTCACATCTTTTTCGAGAGTGCTTTGGCATATATTACCTTGGTTCACCTCAAGAGGGTAAAACTGCGTCCAGACTATCTTCAAGAGCTTGGCCAGGCTGACGAGGATAACATTTGTGGAGTAAGAAAACTGTTAGCCTCCAGGCAGTGGATGAGAGAAAACTGTTATTAGCATATTTTGATTGGCTCTGTTTTGCATGGAAGTCTGAAAACTAACAGCTAGAACTTTTTCGAGGCGTCTTGAGTGGCATTCGTGTCGTTTTTTGTCATAATGTCCAATTAGCAAGTGTCCTTTCTCATTCAAAGCCAAACCATTTGCGGCGTACAACATTACGAGAAGAAAAAAAACTGGAAGTGAAATTGAGGATGGCTAATGTGATTATGCAGATTATCCATGCTTAATTAAATCACAGTACTCTTCAAGGAAGACGTCAACATTTATCCAGCTTTTGACCTCGCATTGAAGAAAGTCCAATGCTCTATATAAAAATGTTGCCATCCATTTTAGGAAGAGCTTGTTGACGATATGTCTGTTTTCTGCCATAATACATTACTAATTCATAAGTGGATAAACTCCACAGCGAGAGACCTAGAAAGTTGTTAGTCTGAGCAAACAGCAAAACTAGTGCTTGTTTGAGGAAAGGTCTTGTAGGTTGTTGCAGGGTTAGCATGGGCGACTGCTTCCGTGACATGCTTGCTTAGCTTTGGCTGAACTGAAGCAAAGAACACAGCACTGCACTTTGCACCGGTACCATCGGTTCATCCTAACCCAGGCCAGAACTCTCGAATAAACCCCCTACCTTACCCTGATTACCCCCATCATCTCCCCTCCACCTCAAGAGCTTTATTTCCCATTATTGCGCAAATGAAGGATTACATAAGGAAATTATTGCAAGCTCCTGCCAAAAGGAAAGCTGTTAGAAATATTAAGGCTAGAGGTTTACTCCAGGGAAAGGCAATATTGTAATTTTCTACCTCTCGATCACTCATATTTTTCGTGTTTAGTGTGGAAGCATTCCAGTTTTTTTCCCCCAGAGCAGCAAGACAAAGAAAGCAAGAACAGTAAGTCCATATTTTGGTTATGTGCAAGACGACATGCAAATAAGACTGGTTATGAATCCTAGCATAAAATACAAGACAGAAGCGTGTGTCCTTTTGTGCTCAAGTCTACGGCCAACAGTCCCTGAATGCCAGAACTGCCTACTTGACAGGTTTACGGAGCAATCTTGATCCTGGAGGGCCAATTTCTTGAGGAGTTTTGCTATAACACACCTGCCTAGAAGTTTCTAGTGATCCTGAAGACCTTGATTAGCAGGTTCAGGTTAGTTCAATTTGGGATTAAGCTAAGTAGGTGGCCCTCCAGGAGCAGGATTGGACACCCCTAGTTTAGGGTAACGTAGGGTTAACCCTGCATAAGGAAACCTGATACCATTCTCCTATTCCAGACACAATGTACATAGCTTCAAACTTGTAGTGTGCTTTTGGCCTTTTGTCCCGCCTTGGGGAAATAGAAGTTTTCAGATTTTGCATTTGATTAAATCTATTACGTTTCAGCTCTGCAGACGTGAACATATTTCTCAAGGGCAGATCTTGGGGGTTGTTTCAATTTATTGTTCCCGTGACTCAGTTTGAAAGGAGATTTGTTTGGTTTCACGAAGGCAATCAAGCGCATTATTCCCCTTGTCTTAGCCTGCTGAGGACAAACGTATGGTTTGTCTTACCAACCAAGTATATGAAGTGTCCTCCTGCTTGTCGTTTTTAGCTACAGCGGAGTGAGAAAGAAGAGATTTCATTGCTGTGGCAATACTGCAAAGCTATTAGGAACCATTTGACCCGCTATAATTTTTGTAATTGGTCTGGGGTTTTTGCAGCACCTTAGCAATCAACCTTAGGTCTTTTCCTTCATATTGTCTGTATAAATGCATCCAGTTTTTTGTATTAGGACAATCCTGATTGGTCCGATTGATAATGTAGAGCTCTGGCCTGGTCACACTGTGTCTCTAACATCACCGACTGTTCCTCAATCCAGTCCCCACCTCATTGTCTCACCTGCTTGGGTGTCTTCCCCTACCCCTGATCCCATTTTTCCACTAACTTTTGGGATTTGGCTTCTGACTAGTGTTGTCAAAATCGGTACTGAAATTTTTTAAATCTGACGATGCCAGCATTTTCTGGTAGCATTTTGATTCTCAAACAACTCTGATTGGCCATTGTGTTCACATGCTTAACAGCTATGTCTGTGATTGGCTACAGTGTTTGAAAATCCACACAGCAGTGCTCAAAATGCTAGCGGGAAATGCTGGTATCGTCACATTTTTCAAATTTCAGTTCTGACTGGTACCGACATCGGTACTTTTGACAATACTACTTCTAACTGTCTTTCTTGGCCCGTTGGTCTTTCTGACCTTTTCTTTCTGTGTCTTCTTCTCCTGATTGGTGCACAGGTATGATGAACCACCCGCCGATACCCATCTCTGAGCTAGCCGAGCACACGGAGCTACTAAAGGCCAATGACAACCTGAAGCTCTCCCAGGAGTATGAGGTACTGCATATTATACAGAAATACCATTTTATGTTACAAATAGGATTGTTAGCCATTTCAAAAGACAAGTGGGTTTTCCTGCAAAACAAATGCCAATTAATTGTTTTCAACATTTGCATGGCAGTTACTCACGTGCCATGGGGTTTTGCAGTGGCGCGGATGTCTTGGTTTGAAGTGCTGGCCTCGTAAGCGTAGCGGCTGCTGATTAGCCTTTGCTATTGCTGAATCAGCCTTCATTTGCATAGAGCAAATGTCGTCGTCCATCTTAAATCACAGCGTGCTACGGCAGCACTGCCATCAACATCCCCGGGGCTTAATGCCATCTTAAATGGCTCCCAGCGTGAGCCAGACCTGATATCTCAGCAGGAACATGGGCATGCTTGAGTTGAGCCAACCCGCTATCATTTTTGGGACATTGGCTTAGCATATAGATTAGCATTAGCTGCATATACTATCCAAATGAAGGAACATCATTCATAAACAGCTAAGCCTGAGTAGCAGATTGTTGAATAGTTTGTTTCTGACCTCAGCCATCTGCAAATAGGGAGTCATCAATGGCATAATCAGGATCACCTTCGATAGTTTCAGAGTTACATAAATTGATCAAACAAATTTGATCCGCTCTGGCTTCGTGAATAAGAAGGGGGTCCATGAACCCTTTGAGGTTTACAATGGAACTGCAAGGCCTTCATGAAATAATGCAAATTAAATTATTAAAATTATGTATTACAGTAAAAATGTAATGAAATATATTAGTGTAATATTTTTAAATAAAATATTTTTATGAATTTAATGTAAATAAATTATTCCATTTAAAATTTTTTATTAAATTTAAAATATTAAATAAATTAGTGTAATTTTTAAGATAAATTGTGTAACATTAAATCACATTTTCTCTTACCTTACAGATTAAAAGGAGTCGTTGCATATTTTATTTTTCTTTGGAAAGCTTGAAAAAATTCCTTAAAGGGTTACTCCACCCCAAAATTAGTAACAGTGTTATTTACTTGGCAGTCAATGGGACAATCACAAGCCTCCCGGTTTTCATCCAAAATATCTTAAATTGTGTTCCGAAGATGAAAGAAGCTTTTACGGGTTTGGAACGACATGGGGATACGTGATTAATGACAAAATTTTCATTTTGGGGTGGAGTAACCCTTTAAACTCAAATACATAATTCAAATACATAATTTAGGTCAGCTGAGAAAAGTGTTTGGGAACTGCTGCTCTAGAAGAAAAAACTGGACTGAATGTAGTTTATTAATCATCATAGTGTGTTAGCATGCTAATAGTAGCTGTTAAATCAGTGAGTGATGTCTATGAAAAACTGGGCTAGAGAAGAGAAAAAACATTAGAGTTGGAAGCTGATTTGAAGCAGATAAATGTGTTTGGCGCAAAGGGTTTTGGTCAGATATGAGGATGTGGGTTGGGATTTATGCAAAAACATGCTGTGGATTACCAAACTCCTGATTATGTCATCATGCTTCCGTCCATACACAATCCTTTAGATCACATCACAGTGTGGCATTTGGCTTGGAGGAGAACCAAACCAATCCGAGCTGTGTGCGCTGAAACCCACGGGCGGTTTGCAGGGTAGATGATAAGAGAGACGGGTTTGAGAGCACGGACAACCTGTGGAGGATCCATGCTCTGTTATTTGTGCCTGTAATCATCACAGGGTAAACAGTTACATCAAGCCCCTCATTGTGGGTTATTTAGTCCCAGTTTCAGCATGCAGAGACGGTCACCTAAATGAAAACATCCCTCAAGCTAGAAGAGCTGGGATGGAGCCATTGCCCGAGAACAGGCTCGGAATCATAATGGAATACTAAATTACCCCGACAGGGGAATAGAATATTTATTCAGAAATTCTCATATTGGGAATAATTCACCCGCTCACAGGAAGAAACAGACTCTTTTATCAGCGTTTCCTTTGCTATTATTCACTGTCCACGACAAAGCTACCTGACCGAATGCTGGTGAATATTTAAACGATAGCAGACGGCTTTTAATTACACTTTAATGTGTGGCTGTGATTGCGGCAGGAGGACTTTTATCTTGTTGCGAATGTTTATCCGAGCTGCTTTGTGCTGGATCCTCAATTCGCTAGTTTCCGTTAGTTTTAGCCCTCCCAGGCTCCGTGGCCTCACTCAACCCTGCTTTCTGAGTGTTGAACTCTCTTCTGTTTCTCTACCTTCTTCTGATGTTCTAGCGGATGTAAACTCACTCTCTTCTCACATTAGCATTCATGCCAGTGATGCTGAGGGATTGGGAAAAGCCCTGAGGGTTGCTTCACTCCGTTTTCTCTTTCCACAGTCCATCGATCCGGGTCAGCAGTTCACCTGGGAGCATTCCAACCTGGAGGTCAACAAACCCAAGAACCGCTACGCCAACGTCATCGCCTACGACCACTCCCGCGTAATCCTGGCACCCATCGAAGGTTGGGCAGAACTGCACACACACTGATTCTTTCAAAGAAAAGCGTTGCATCTGAAGGTTCCAGAATGACTGAACTTTCTTGTCGCCCACAGATGCATCTGGCTTCAAAAAGGCTGTTTATTTGAGAAATTTATTTCAGTGCAAGGTCCTAAAACCTTATAGTGTTTATCCGTATAAATCAATCAGCTTTCTTCCCTTCCCATGCAATTTTATTGTCTGCTCGTGCACATACAGGAAACTAGAGTCAGATAATTCACAAGCAGCCGAAATTGAACAGCCATATCCCAGAGTGCCTTTGGTTGAGGTATAGAAGCTATCAAGATTTTGGAAGAAACAGTGGAAAATCAGCAGAGATTCTGCTGTAATCTTGGTAAAATGCCCATCTTTTTCCATCCAGAGGCGACAATCCTCAATGCTCCTTCGTGCTGTTTACAGTTATCCCCCCCCCAGGTTCCTTCCCTCATGTCGCGTCACCTTGATTTTCGCCACAGTTCACCACGACCAATAACACGGTGTAACAGAATCATCACAAAGACAGTGCCCATAAATGCATAAATTAATCAAGTTCGAAATTTCCATTTTACAGTGCAGTGATTTCGCCATTAGACACAGCGGTGGAACAATTCGTGCAGGCAGCCGTTCTCTGTTCACTTAGCTATGACTAAAGCGTAACACTCCCGCGATCGCTTTGTGAGACGGGGAAGAGGCTTTTAATGGCATCCTTTTTTCCCCCTGATTGCTAATCGAACGCGGACCCCGATTAAATTATAATTACAAGTGACTTGTTTCAGAGAATTAATAATAATAATAATAATAATAATAATAATAATTTTTATTTATAATAATCAGATCACCATCCAGATCCATCAGTTGACCAGAGAGCTTAGATACTACAGCTTTAGAGCCAATCAGAATTACCTCAGTTTTAGCAGAGTTAAATTTAAGGTAATTTGCCTCAAAACTTGAGTTCCTTGATGCAATTTGTTAATGCAGGCGGAGGAAATACTGAGGTGGAAGGTGCGCTAGAATAAATTTGAATGTCATCTGCGTAACAGTGGAAGTTAAACCCATAGCATTTAATTATTTGTCCAGTTGGTAGCATATAAATGGTAAAGAGGAGAGGGCCCAAAACAGAACGTTGAGGTACACCACAACTGATGGATTTGGTAGATGAACCAACTTCCATGCACAATACTCAATCAAAGATTTAACAACAGGTTTTGGAATGTAAAAATTACAAAAAAATTAAATCAGTTTATGATCAGAAATACCTATGTCAGAGCTTTTTAAGGCAGTAATGTCGATACCAGTAGAGCAAACCAAATCCAGTGTATGGCCATGTACATGAGTTGGAAAATCAATATGTTGCTGCAGATTAAAACAATCAAGGACAGACATGAACTCAAGAGCATGAACAGTATCAGTATCAACATGAATATTGAAATCCCCTAGCAATAGTATAGCTGTAGATTGGGCAGAAGCAATTGTCAACAATTCACACAAGTCTGACAGAAATTCCATGCTTGTTTTAAGAGGACGATACACCAGTATTATGAGCAGTGAAGAGTGGCTAGTGGTTTTAAATGCCAAATATTCAAACGATGTCACCTCATGGAAAGGAGACAGCTCAATAATGGCGCTTGCTCCTACCGGGGGATTTGAACAAACACCTAACCTTAAATATTGAACTTTGTTGTATAATGTGTCCCTCGCCATTTGTGCTATGTACACGAATGACGCATCAAATCATGCAGGTCATTGAGGAGAGGTAATCAGACTTGTGGTAAATGATGAAATGGGTGAAAAACTTACACTACACTTATTTTCAATGAGAATCAAATGTAATATATATTATTGATATATATAATAATATTGAATTTAAAATGTTAATTTAATTATAATAAAAATATTTTACATGTACATTTTATATTTTACTATATATATGTAAAATATAAAATGCACATATAAAATATTTATTAATATATATATATATATATATACCATTTCAAATGATAAAAAATATAGAACTATATTTTAATACATATTAATTGTCTTGTAATTCATCAATACATTTCTTTGTCACGTGCTGTAATTGGCTTGTTAAATCACCTCTATTATTAAGGTTATTATGAGAATTACATGTTGGTACTCAGACCAACACTAAACCCCTTTAAGGCCCAGATCCAGACCGGGAAGTAACCCTGAAGACCCTGAGATCCCAATTTCGAGAGCCAAGGCCATATTTATGTGGTTTTGAGAGGTCTCATGACCTAGACCGCAAGATCGTTACCTCTAGCAGTGGCACACAAGGGCTTTACTTCTGTTCCCGCCGCCTCATGGATCCTGAGCTTAGGCAGGAGAATGTTTGGCTGCTTTATGGGAGATTTACTGCGGGCCGCCCAGAGCGATGGCAGAAAGAAAGCGAGACGGGGTCCGGCGTGGGTTCTTCTCACTGATTTACTCCTAGTCCAGCCTAATTCCATCGTGTAGCATCTGGCCCTACATCAGCTGCAGTGGATGCTTTTGGCCGGCCCTCAGAGAGCTAGACAGGGCAGAAAACGCTGGAAGGAAGTGAGAAAAGGCTGCGAAGGGGCTCGATGGCTTTTCTTTCATGGGGATTATTTTCTATGATGGATATCTGTCACAAGCTCTGCAATAGCCTCTTTCCAGACTGTGACTATATATCATGTTATTGGAGCAGCAAGTTTTTCACAAGTTAAGAGACTCACACAGCAACATCAGCCATTTTGGAACTCTCTAGAAACAGGGGTATTAAACCACATTTTTGAAGTCAACAAGTAAAGTTAGTCACATTTTCTTGCACAAGACTTTGTGCTACTATACCTTTAAGACTCTTTGCATGTGCAATGAGGGCCGTTATACATGTCAATTTATACATCTGAACGGTCATATGTTGATGATGTACTGATTTCTGTATCATAAACGTTGTGTTAGCTTTGTGTTATGTAGCATAGCATCAATCGAAATCCTGCTTTTTCATGATGTGTCCCTTTGAAAGTGAACATCTCTGTCATTCTGGCTCTAGCTCTCACTGTTACCAACCTACTTGCTTTGTTTCAAGGTATCACAGGCAGCGACTACATCAATGCTAACTACATTGACGGCTACAGGAAGCAGAACGCATACATAGCCACACAGGGGCCACTGCCGGAGACCTTCGGGGACTTCTGGAGAATGGTGTGGGAACAACGAGCTGCCACCGTGGTCATGATGACCAGACTAGAAGAGAAGTCAAGGGTGAGGCTAAACTAAACAAAAAATGTATTAATCTGGAATACTATACACAGGTGTCGCACAAAAGTGCTCAAGAGAATATTGAATTAGAATGTTGATCCTCTCAAGCATAAAAATGTGCAGTATACGTAAATATTCTGTAAAATGGTCCATTTTATATTAGGTAACTATTTATTGATACTTTACTGTATTGAATTAAATGTTTTGCATTGCATTCTGGGATTGTCTTCTCCGCAAAAGACACATGCAGCATTTCAGTTTTGCCAAAAGAAAGTATCTTACATTTAGAAACAACCTTAACATCTGGAGCGTGCCGGTGATGTCTTAAAATCCTGGGTAGCTAGGCAGCTCTCTAAGTTGTGGAAGGAAGCTAATAGTCCCTAAGAATATAATAGGCCGTCTCTCTTAGCCTTGTTAAAAAGACTGAGCTTCATACTGAACAAATTGACATTATTCCAGTTGAAATGCCATTGCCGGTTGAGTGGATGAGCAAAAAGGATGGAGGGAAATGGGACTTTCCTATAACAACTGGGAATCATCTCTCGGCTCTATCGGGGGGCAGTTCGGCCCATTTACCACAAAAAAAGAAGAGCGTGAGAGAAAGAGGAAGTTAAGAATCCCTCATCTTGAAGACTCCCTCAGCCGTGACGTCTGGAAGTTCATTGAAGACGATTCCGTCACACCCTAGACTGTCAGGCTCAGCAAACTCCGTCGATATCTCAGGACACCCCCTCTCACTCTCTCTCACCATCTTAGCGGGCGCCACATGGCGTATTAGAGCTTTGTCAGATGCGATCAGAGTGAGCCGTTCAATCTGCAGCATAAGCACAAAGAACACATTAAACTTGCACATTTTTGAAGCAGCGAGCTGTCACATCGCATCAGGGCACGGAGGGCAGCCTGACTGCTCGCCATGCTCCATATTTAGTGCATCTTTACAGCAGGCCAGGGGTCTGTCAATGTGCCAGGTGTCGGAGGAGGGAAGAAAAACATTATGCCTGGGTATTGATGTGACGTGGGTAGACGGGAAGGGTTTGAGATTGCAGGTGTGAACCCCCAGGACTGAGTGGTTATTTGTGAATCAGAGACTGTTACGAGTCTTACTTCTCATTTTCGAGAATCCAAAGTAATTTAGTGTCTTTGAAAAAGGCTTTAGTTAGCTCCCAGATAATTATTTGATTCGATCTTGGTGAGATTTATTTAAATGGCACTGTAATTCCTCAGCACACTGAAATTCGGGAGGCATTTGCATAGAGATGTCTGTGTAAATCTGAGTCAATGACCTCCAAAAAAGACAGCTAAACCCACATGAAAGACATAAGGTATGTTAACGTTCCCTCACCCTCTGCAGATAAAGTGCGACCAGTACTGGCCAGGTAGAGGGACGGAGACCTACGGTATGATCCAAGTGACGCTCCTGGACACCATCGAACTCGCCACTTTCTGTGTGCGCACCTTCTCTCTTCACAAGGTAAGACTTTTTGTGTCCACCTAAGTGCCACCTAGCATGCAAACCAATTCAGCCACAGTTGGGATGCCAAATCCTGCTCCCAAAGGGCCAATATCTTACAGAGTTTAGCCTAATTAAAGCTAATCAAGGTCTTAAGGATTGTTAGAAACTTCCAGGCAACATTTACAGAACCTTGACCCTTCAGGAGCAGGATTGGACACCCCAGTCTACAAAAAAGGCATTTCCTAGATAATATGTGCTCCCTTTCCTAGGAACACTTTGCTTTAGACGTTTTAAAGAGTTTTACGTTGTGCATGGGCCTCTTATTTCCCTCTGGACCTTAGAGCAGACACATTACACAGTTTTGCTTTCGGGCTCAGATAGACATACACAACTGGGATGACTGCAAACGGGAACGTTTTTCCGAAACCCTCCCAGCGTTCTCATCTCGACTGCATACATCAACACACGCACATTTTTTTATAATCTCCTCATTCCACATCCATCATCTTTTAATGCTATGCCTGCCAAAGAGAGGCACTTAGCTAAGTGGCCAGAGCAAAACGACTCCATGCAAAATTGGTATCCCAGACAGCGCAGCGGTCAAGTAAACATGAAGTGGTTGGGAGCGAGGGAGAAAAATAGAGAGGGGTCAGCCAGTTGTACGGTCAGACCGTAACGTGAATTAAAATGGATTGAGCTTTTACTGTAGTGAAGGGCGCCCGTAAGACACGAACAGAAGCATTGATTAAAGAGAGACTGTCGTACAGAGCATGAAGAGCGTGCTTATGGTTACGGGATGATGCTTTCATATAAAGCCCCAGGAAAGAGAAATGAGATCTCTTCAATATCTCAATTGATTCTCCTAGATAGCACAGAAAGTAATTGGATCTTCTCAGATTTGTCCCAGTAATCCACTAGTTTCAGAAGGGATCTTCTGAGCTATGAATGAGCAATTAAATTGTCTTCTTGGACAGTCTAGAATAGATGAAATGGCTTACTGTTTTTTTTTTTTTACTAAAGGGACATCTTCGAATACAGATGAGGTGTGTTTTTGTTGCACCACAGTTGTTTTATTGCATTGCTGGGCTGAATAGTCAGAGTTTGCTTACAACCCTTACACACATACTTGCTGGAACAGTAAGGTGTATTTATGTGTGCGCATATCCTGCAGTCGCACACACAAAGTCAACCCCAGAGTCATGAATTCTTAAAAACAATCCTGCACAAGCCCATCCACTGCAGAGAAACAGCCTGCAGAAGACAGCCGGAGGAAAAAAAGTATCTGGCAAAACTGGGCCAGTTTGCTCTTAATTACATCGTTTATTTATTCATTTATTCAAAGGAAGCCTCTGTTGGAACAGCAGCAACATTGAAATGCAAAACCTCCCTTTAAAGCCCAGGATGAGAAATAAAGGCTAGCAGCTAGAACTAGCAGAACACTGATGTCTCTCCCTCTTCTTAACGAGATCTCCTCTGCAGCAGACATGTTCCTGGCTCCCTTCTTTTGTTAAAATACACTGTAGAAGACATTTTGGTGACACAAGGCGATTCCAGAACGTGTATATCATAGCATGTTTATGACACTGGCATGTAAGGTCCTTGAACTGCTAGACAGCTCCATGAACTCATGCTAACACAATTAAATCGTGCATTAATAGAACTAGGGCTAGATTTATCGCCACATAACCGGTAAGATTTATTTCTGTGCATTCAGGCAACTTAGCGTCACAGCACTTGCTCTTCTTTCAGAATGGTTCCAGTGAAAAGCGAGAGGTCCGACAGTTCCAGTTCACCGCCTGGCCGGACCACGGTGTTCCCGAGTACCCCACTCCATTCCTGGCCTTTCTCAGGAGGGTGAAGACCTGCAATCCACCGGACGCCGGCCCCATCATCACCCATTGCAGGTCTGAACCTTGTTCCTACTTGTCAGGGCTCTCGAAGCCAGAAACTGATCAGGAAGTCTCGTCGTTCAAAGTTGTAGTCAAGTTTGGCGTCGTTCCCTAAAGTTGGCTTTTGGTTCTTGGTAATGAAACCAAACTTTTCTGCAACTTTCATCCCTGACTTGTGCAACATGTGTTTTCAGTGCTGGCGTGGGCCGCACAGGCTGCTTCATCGTGATTGACGCCATGCTAGAGCGCATCAAGCATGAGAAGACGGTGGACATCTACGGTCACGTGACCCTTATGCGCTCCCAGAGGAACTACATGGTGCAGACGGAAGACCAGTACAGCTTCATCCACGATGCCCTCCTGGAGGCCGTCGCCTGCGGGAACACGGAGGTGGCAGCACGAAGCCTCTTCTCCTATATCCAGAAGTTGGCACAGGTGGAGACCGGAGAGCACGTCAGCGGCATGGAGCTGGAGTTTAAGGTAACCACAAGACATATGAAAAGTAGGAAGATAATCGAGCTAGTAACAATCAACACCTCTTGATGGCATGTTTTGTTACTGTAGATACAGATGTGAAACTCTAGCTCTAGTTGTGACAGAGACAACCAAAGTTGATGACAGCCAGAGAGGGATTGTGGAAAGGGTAATTAACACTGGTGAAGACGGATGTTGAGGAGAAGCGATGTGTTCACTAATGAGCAGACAGGGATTGTGGGTTCCATTTGGTAACTAAAACACCCCTGCAGGTTTCTGGACTCCAAGGCCTTGAAAAGCTTTTCCTTCTTTCCAGTTCTTTTGCTCTTTCAGGCTTGTTCTTTAGCTTGGAACAAAGTAGTCCTCACCAGCTCAGGAAGAAGCATTGGGAGCATTAGTGAGGTGGCAAACCAATTAGTTTAACGATGGGTCCAAGTAGCAAGGTGATAGCATTTCTATTTTTAAAAATTGTAGTAGTAAAGCTCTTTTTATTGAGTAGTGTTGTCAAATATGCTATTTTAGTAATCAAGTTGTGCATCTATTGTTGCTAAAGCACAACTCACAATGTCCAATTCATGACTGAATGAGTTCCTTAAAAGAGATCATCAAACTAGTTAGCAAAATGTCTGAATTGCTTTGCAAATTGGTCAGAAACGGTTCCTCGTGAGCGAAAATATGAAGTAGCATAATTTTAGCTAATTGAGTAGTGGTATGCCATTCTAGCCACAAAATCAAATAGCAACATGCTAAGATGGCTGACCAATCAGTTAGAGTTGTGCTAGGCTGGTAATTCAGTGGTATACTTAGCCACACATCACTTTCACTTTTTAAATTAACACATAATTTATGACTTTTATTTGTCATATTTATATGGTTAGCATGGGGGATAGAATCTTTCCCAACACGATGAGTGTGCTAGTGCTAATAAGGTGCCTACAGGGCTAACCATGTCAAAAACCTCTTTTAAACTCTACCCCGGCCCGCTAAACTAGCCAAAGTGTGTGTGTGTGTGCTTATTATTTCAACAGCTCGGTTCATAGTTGGCGCTTCCCACCGGAATGCCTCATGCCCTTCCAGGTCCCTCTTTGAAAGCTACTCAAAGACTCAAAGGAAAGACAAACAGCCAATGGCTGCTTCTGAAAGAAAGAGAAAAAAAGACTAGGCCTGGAGCAGGAACTGAATGGATTTATAACCGGGCAAAGGCATTACCTGGCAGAACAGGAGAGAGAGAGAGAGAGAGAGAGAGTGCGGCGCAGTTTCTAGATGTGCCAGACTCGTCCAGTTAAAAGGAGACAATGCTTCCAGACAACTGACCTAGAAAACGGAGAAGAATTGTGGGTACTGTGGCTCGGTTGATGTTAATTGATGGTTACAAGATCCTAATTTGGATCATGAGACGAGGGTACGAAGTGTATGTGCGCGTACAAAACGGTGGTGTCCAGTCAGAGTATGAATACAAAGCAGCATCCTAAAAGAAACAGTGACCCATTTTGCCAATTGCCGCCAAAGTTGCATGACCTTCCGGTTGTTTCGGAGCAGGGTTTTGTGCCACCTGATGGACGAAAAATGGGGGTTTTGGTCATTATAACAACAACGAGCATTGACAGGTTTCCTGCGTGCACAAGTAAACTGGGTCACCCAGTCTTGCCCATTTATAAACAGTCTGAGACTGAAAAAAATAGAGGCATTACACCAAAAATAAAAGGTCAGAACGGTTAAATGAATGCCTGAGATTCCCATGCAGCAAGTAATGTCCTTCAAGCCTAAATATCCGTAACGGTGTTGGAAGTAAACTCTATTTAAGCTGTAAATGTTTTGAGTTTTAGAGATTGGCTTGGATTGATCAATCGTCTTTCTTTTCCCACAGCGTTTGGCGAACTCCAAAGCCCACACGTCCAGATTCATAAGTGCCAATCTGCCATGCAACAAATTTAAAAACCGCCTGGTAAACATCATGCCGTATGAGACCACTCGAGTGTGCCTGCAGCCCATCAGAGGGCTGGAGGGATCCGACTATATCAATGCTAGCTTCATTGACGGATACAGGTACGGCGACAGCGATCTGCAGTGGGAAAGCAACCCAAAGTCATTCGTTTTGCCAATTTGAGCACCTTAATTCACAGGCACTCACTTTCTCTTTCCTGTAGACAACAGAAGGCTTATATATCCACACAAGGGCCATTAGCGGAGACCACTGAAGACTTCTGGAGGATGTTGTGGGAGAACAACTCCACCATCGTGGTGATGCTGACCAAACTGAGGGAGATGGGACGAGTGAGTGTCTCTCTTCAAGACCATTGGCTTTCGGCTTCCAGAGCATGTGATTTAATTATGTTTTTGTTTGTTTTCGCAGGAAAAGTGTCACCAGTACTGGCCGGCGGAGCGCTCCGCTAGATATCAGTACTTTGTGGTGGATCCAATGGCAGAGTACAACATGCCGCAGTACATCCTCAGAGAGTTTAAAGTGACCGATGCACGGGTGAGTCCTGAAATATTCAATTCAATTCAAGTTTATTTGTGTAGCGCTTTTCACGATACAAATCGTTGCAATACAAATCGTTGAAATACAACAAAAACATATTGTGCCGAATGGTACTGAATGATTACCGTGTTCATATACCATACCTTTCCTGAGGTATTTACATGGTATTTTGAAGCACTTCAGAGAATATCATGGTGTTCTTATGAAAAATAATACTACCGTGTTATTTTGGACATTTACAATGATATTCTTGGATGTACCATATAAAAACCATTATATCTCCAAGGTATTTCCAAGATTATTGTGGTATTAATATGGTACATGTCCAAAAACCACAGTATTATCATGGTATCATGTATGAAATCATCTAAATACTGTGGTACTTTGACATTGTGATATTAAATATTACTATATTTACATACCATGGTACTCCGAGACTTTTCAAAGAATGTCATGTTTTCTTGGCATCATGAGGGGAAAATATGGTAATACCATGGTATGTTCATATATACCATGGTATTGAATGATTACTATATGTATATACCATGGTATTTACTGCAAAGAGTGTCATGGTATTATCATGAAATATATCTAATAAACATAGTAAATCATGGATTTAATACAGTAATACTGATGCTAATAATATTATTATGTTTTATATTAAATATGTATTTTATATATAAATTAGGTAACACTTTATTTTAAGGTGTCCTTGTTACACATATTACATGTACTTACTATATGATTAGGGTTTGGCTTAGGGGGACTTGCATGTAATTATGCATAATTACATGCAAGTCCCCCTAAGCCAAACCCTAATCATATAGTAAGTACATGTAATATGTGTAACAAGGACACCTTAAAATAAAGTGTAACCATAAATTATATAAAAATGTTTATTGTTTACTATATTATTATATATAATTGCTATATATTAGAAATTATATATTAATTCTGTATATTTTATTTAATTATATTTTGAGTATTTTATTAATTTCTTATATGTATAAATATTGATTCATACATATTATATTTTATAATGTACATCGTGCGGTAAAACATGGTAATACCATGGTATATTATTATTTATTCATATAGCCTTTATATTAAAATATAAATCTAGCATGTTTGTATTTATATTATTATTATTTTTACATTATATAATTGTTTTATTTTTATTATATTTTTGAGCATCAAAAATTTAGTATTAATAGTATTTAGTATTTATAATTTCTTACTAATATGTATGAATTAATATTGATTTTAAATACTGATGTAAATCATGCCATAAAAACAAGGTAATACCACATCATTGTTTTCTTCTTGTTTTTGGAAGCACATTATTGCAGATTACATCAATTACAAAGTGTTTCGGGTAAAAATAACGCAATTAAATTTAGTTCTGTATCCATTCTGAGCCAAAATACTGTTAGATGTCTTATAATCGTGTTTCCCATGAGTCTCAGCAGTAGGTCTTTCTCTAGAAATGCCTGAATATCCCATCAAGTGAGCGACTGCTAGCAGAACCGCTCATTTAATGACTCCAACCCTCATCAGTCGAGTGGCCTTTCCAGCAAACTGTTAAAGCGAAACACTCTGAGCGGACAGGCCCAAGACGAAAAGAGCATCCCGAGCGTCGCTCACTCCAGCCAAGCACTTTAATCGTGATTGAATCATCCAGACAGGCTCTCCAGTAATCAGACTGCAGCGAGAATCAAAGAGAGCTTTAATCAGAGCCGACTGGAGGAGGCGGAGCCTGGACCGAGGCATGATGGGACGCCGCCGCGCTCGAAAAAGTCACGTATTTAAAGGGTTAGTTCACCCAAAAATGAAAATCCTGTCATTAATTACCCTCGTGTCGTTTCAAACCCGTAAGACCTTCGTTCATCTTCGGAACACAAATTAAGATATTTTTGATGGAATCTGAGAGTGTCTGACCCTGCATAGACAGCAAGGCAACTGAAATGTTCCCAGGTAGGTAAACGTAGCAAGGAGATCTGTAAAATAATCCATGTGACATCAGTGGTTCAACCGTATACGAAGCTACGAGAATACTTTGTGCGCAAAAGGAAAAAAAATAACGACTTTATTCAACAATTCATCTCCTCCGCATCACCCTGTAGTGCCATTTTGGAGAATATCAGCTGGACGTAAACAGCGTATGCTGTTCTGAAACGACATGAGGGTGAGTAATTAATGACAGAATTTTCATTTTTGGGTGAACTAACCTGCTTGACTGCTATCAAGCGCTGTCGAGAGGATATATATAGACAATATTCAGTTTATATGTTGCTATTTATGTATTTGTTCTGAAATTACTCATAGGAATCAATCAGAAGAACCATAATTTTGACTAAAGCTATTGTTGCAAAGTTATGTAGTTGGTGTGTGTTTTAATGAACACGAGGAAGAATATTTATTTTTAATTAATATTATAATAATTAAATATTATTAATAATATTGTATTATTTTATTATTAATATTATTATTAAAAAATTATTAAAATGTTGATATTTAAAATTATTAAACATAAAACAAATTTTAAAATATCCATAAAACAAATTCATGAACCAATTATTGAACATAAAACAAATTTAAAAATATCCATAAAACTAATTCATGAACCAATTAATAGTCAAGTTTTTATGCGATTAACTGAAACATAATTCGATCTGTTTCTTAACAAAAGCACAAAAATTCAAATGACCCTCCAAAGGAACTAGAAATGTGAGGAAGCGGAGTGCCTGGCGTTAGACTGTGATTCCGTGTGTTTGATCCGTCAGACTCTGACTGTAGCGATGGCTGAATATTTCCGTGAAATCCAAGCGCGCTTTAATTGTGCCTGGTTCTGTCTGAGCTTGCCTTCGATCGCTTGTTTCTCTGTCCTCTTCTCTCCTCTCATCCGTCAGGGCTTCTCCAAACGTTTAGCAGCGTCTCCTCCAGATGACGCTCGTCACGGCAGACGCACCATCGATTTCCCTCAACCCACAGTTATTCCGGCCTAAAACACTATGAGGAAAGGCACGGACGCAGATGTTTCAATCCGGATAAAGCCATCCATCCACCCACTTCTGTGCTGTGAAGTGAAGGACTGTGGGAGTAAAAGAGACGGGCGTTTATGTGTGTGTTTGTGTTTGTCTCTCAGGACGGCCAGTCCAGGACCGTACGGCAGTTCCAGTTCACCGACTGGCCGGAGCAGGGCGTTCCCAAATCAGGAGAGGGATTCATTGACTTCATCGGACAGGTGCATAAAACTAAGGAGCAGTTTGGACAGGACGGGCCCATTTCTGTCCACTGCAGGTGAGGAAGCACACGCAAAACATCTATTATCAACCGCTCGACCTGTAAAGTGTAGGATTTTGTGGCTTTGAGAACATAAATACATAAAGTAACACACGTTTAAGTAGCAGGACGTTCACGCTGCTCTTTTTCATACATTGAGAGTAGACCAATAAAAATAGAAATTAAGTTAATAAAAACTATATACATATTATAAACATTATTTAAAAAAATAACTAAACTTAGCTACAATTAAAATGAAAATGGAAACTATAAAAATAAAGACAAATTCAATATTGTTAATAAAAACAATTTTTATGTATGTGTATATATATATATATATAATTTTAATATATTTATTAATATACTTATATATGATATTTATTTAAATACAAATATTTGTTTTTCAAATTCACTAACTTTTTAAAATTTACTTAGATATAAGTAATATGTTTATAATATATTTATAATATTTATTAATATACTTATATATGATATTTATTTAAATATAAATACTTTTTTCAAATTCACTTTAACTTTTTAAATTTACTGAAATATAAGTAACTATATATAAATAATATAACAAAAATTTAAATGAAAAGGAAATTATACAAAAAAATAATAATAATAAAATATTAAGAATAATAATAAAAATACATTTACAAACATTATAAACACATGTACTTTAGTTCCCGTCGCTCCGCAACAAATCCTTTACATTTAAAGCTATTCAGAACAGAACAGGAATGATAAATATAAGTATAAAACAAACATAAAGTTTAGTGGCATTCATTATTAAAAAAATATATTTTTATTATACACGCCAAACCAAAATGATTTTATTTAAGGCAATACTGAAATTATCGGCATGTTGGAAATGCGTTACACAGATAAACTCAGACTCGCGTACCTCTATCAGGCAACACTAAAACAAATGTGTGCATGCTTGACGATAACTGCATTAGATTTTTTTAAAATAAGTCTTTTTTAAATTCTAAAACGGATATTTCCGATCCTGGATGCTGGCTGGTCATTAGCGCTCATGTTGAAATAAAGGCAGACTAGCGCGCAGCACTCATGTCACGAGGCAGGCCAGCGTGAGTACAGTAATGATGCATGTGACTCCTTTACCAATATGAGCAGAGACTTCGCCACGGCCACCGCTGAACAAGACGCCGTCCTCCAGACCCACAGAAATAACCGTTTAACGCTGCTGAGAGTCCAGCGCTCCTCTGCGTATTAAACACATTATACAGCGGCGGCGGGATTGACTTCAGTATAGACTGACGTGAGCAGAGAGAAACGGCTTTTGACCTCCTCCTATATGTGACCCTGGAGCTCTTTCTCTCCGTCTCTCAGTCTTCAGCTTCTGCTTCATGTGGCGCCGCGTCTCCATCAAAGAGGCATTTTTATGCTGTTTTTGGTCTTTTTGGATCTTGACAGCATTGCATCATCTTGTCTTCCAGTAAAAATATCTAAACATTTTAAAATCGAGAAGCAAAAATGACACACTAAGTGTTTTTTCCCAGACAAATGTATCAAAATGAAGTGAGTTTTTTTCTTAAGACAAGAGCACATTTCAGCCGGTGGGGTCAGAAAAATAATCTCATCTTTCCTTTGAATCAAGTTTATTTTTCTGACTCTACTGGCAGATATTTGTTGTTTTAATCTTAAACTCACTTCATTTTGATACATTCTTCAGAAAACAGCACTTAATATTTGTCTTCTCAAGTAAATGTAATTCAGTTTATGAATATTTAGACATTTGTACTGGAAACAAGAAAAATTCATTTGACAAACAAAACTGAGTTTAAGGAATAAGTATAAATGTTTTATGCTCTATAGTATCTATATCTATAGTAACATTATTATATTGGATTATTAGTATATAATACTGTATCCTATATTAGTTTGTAATACGCATTTTAATTGTTTTCATTATATACAGTATATATATATATATATAATGAAAATAATATTTTAAATAATATAATAAGAACATACAGTTTTATATATGTATATATGATGATGATACTATGTATCATTATTTTATTATATTATTACTATAAAATAATAATGAATTAGTTTAAATATTTAATCAATATATATATATATATATATATATATATATAGTATTACATTAATTACATTATTATATAATTTTAAAATAATCTATATAGTAATCAAATAATATTAATAGTAATTATGATACTAATTTACTGTGCTAATAATCTGCTGTAATACAATAAATATTAATGAATATATATAAATATATACAGAGAGTTTTTCAGCTAATTACTATTATTGTATTACTACACTTAATTAACCCTTCAGAAAACAACACTTAAAATTCTCAAGTAAATGTCATTTGATTTATGAATCTTTAGATATTTATACTGGAAAATGACAAAAATACTGAAGATACTGACTTTTTTGCAGTATATAAAAAAAATTAATTACACTTAATTAAAATCCTTAAATGCAAATTTGCTTGTCAAGTGAATTTATCTGGTTTTAAAACTGTTTTTCCACTGGAAAATGGATTAATAATTGATTTTTGCAGGAAAGATTCTTTACATTTGTTCCTTTTGTCTTTGACGAGGGTTGAGGTTTTTTTCAGCGCTTGTTGAACTCCTTCTCTCGTATTCCTCTCCTCTCCATCCATCTATCTCCCCCAGATTTCATATCTAATAGAGCCACATGGTTTTGTCATTAATTGCATGATTACGTCGACTGAATGGAAGTGTAAATCCTCTCATTCGGCGCGTCTTCACGCCTGTCAGATTTGAAAGTCTTGTCTATTTAACCAGCGCTTGGGTTGAAGTCTGAGAGCTGTGCGACGCCGGCGACCGGCTGCCAGCCGAACCACTTCTTTCTGTCTTCTCTTTTCTTCAGCCTCCTTTCTGTAGGGCTTTGGCAGCACGGATGGACAGAAACGTCAAAAGCGTTTTGTTTTCCTGACAGTGACCATCGTGAGACTCCGAAACGTTTTTTCATTAGATTGCCCAACTCTTCTGCCGAGGTTGCATCATTGTAACGGTGCGTTGTGATTGGTTGGGTATCTAAACCAATCGGAGACCCAAGCCGTTTGTCACTTTCAATCTTGCCAAGTGGAGGCAAAGGGAAAAATAAGCCCGTTGTCATATCAATTATTGTTGGCTTGGTGAAATCGCTCGGCGCCAAAGCAGCTTATGAAGGCAGCCTTGAAAAATCAGACTTAAGACTCCTCCTATTTCAAGCGCTGTCACAGCGAGATGAGCTTAGCGCGCGCGTGTGTTTGTTCAAACTAAACGAGTGCGATTTATTCTACTGCTGTTTAAATAGATGGCTATAGGGTGAATTCAGAATAGTATACTAGCCAGGGTTTTTGAAGTAGTGTAGTATGCATTATGTATAATGTGCATAGTATGCAAGAGCACACTGTGTGGAATACTATATCCAACAATGCAATGCACTTGACCTTCCACTTACAGTGTGACAAATGAATAAACGCGATGGCATGATTTTTTTTCCCCAATCTTCCCAATTTATTTGTTAGACTACTACACCTTTTTTAATACCAAAATCTGATTGGTTGGTTGGTTGATTGGTTGGTTGATTGGTTGGTTGGTTGGTTGGTTGATTGATTGGTTGGTTGGTTGGTTGATTGATTGGTTGGTTGATTGATTGGTTGATTTAGCATTGGGCATTTTAGATTTATTTTTTTAAATATTCACATCTACTTATTTTTATTCATTTATTGCTCCTTAAATATTTTATTTGTTTATTTGTATTGTTGTAAATTTAAGCATTTTTATAGTATTTTCATTTTCAAATCTACATTTTTATGTTTAATTATTTATTTATTGTTCTTTTATTATTTTTATTTATTTATATATTATTATTTATTATAAATGGATTAAAGTGGGTGTCACAATTCAGTGGATAAACGCACAAAGGAGATACAGTTTCAATGAAAACAGTTTTTAATAAATCCACACAAGGGCAAACACGAGGCAGACAGGCAGGAATCACACATATGGACGTAGTAGACCGGACAATAACCTGAGAACTGAACACAACTAATAAAGGGTAGCTAATGACGCTAATTGATGACACACACCTGAACCAAAATGACACAATCAAGGGGAGACAGAAACTAGGTCAAAGAACACGAGGGAAGAAATGAAAACAAATACTAAAGTCCATAAGGTGTTACAGTGGGGGAAATTGTTTATTTAGGACATGCATTTTAATTTTTATAATTTTTTAAATTTCAAATCTACTTTTATTTAACCATTTATTCTTTTTTTTGTATTGTTATTAATTGTATTTTTTTTTTTTTTTTTTTTGGATTATTTGCAGTGTGGTGAGGTCATGTGACAAAAATACTACATACTAATTTACATAACTAGTTTCAAATAATAATTTCAAATTGAGGAATGCAATATAGCAGTACGATGGTATTCCATTTCATACAGATATTTGTACTTAAAATAAGAGAAAACTATTTGCTAGTAGGATGAGAAAAAATTAACTCTCATCTTAATATATTGAGCAGTTTTGCTTTTCAAGTAAATCTTGCTTCATGGATGTTTAGATGTTTCTACTGAAAAATAGATTTTTTTTTTTTTGCAGGAAAGCTGTAACAACATTACTGCATAGTGTTTCACATACTCGTTTCTTGTAGGTTACTACCATGCAGAAAAAAGTTAGCAACAAACTATGCTAACAAACATCAGTTCTCAGTTTCAGAGAGTGTTTTTTTAACACAAGCTTGTGCTTTCCTCAATGCAGTGCCGGTGTTGGGCGGACCGGGGTCTTCATCACGCTAAGCATTGTGCTGGAGAGGATGCGCTACGAGGGTGTGGTGGACATCTTCCAGACGGTCAAAATGCTGAGAACGCAACGTCCAGCAATGGTGCAAACAGAGGTGAGAGTCCAGAGCTTCTGTTTTACAGCAGATTGTCTTGTTTAATTGCTGGACGTTTGGCCAACTGAAGTAATAGCTAATGCTTATGCTGATGCCTTTGTGTTTCGCTTTACAGGACGAGTACCAGTTTTGCTATCAGGCGTCTCTGGAGTACCTTGGAAGTTTTGATCACTATGCAACGTAAAAAGCCATTTTTGTTCCCCCCGCCCCACAAACCCCCTCCCCCCAACAGCCTCCTGAGCCATAAAAAACTTGCTTGAAAACATGAAATGATGACAACTATACACAATTCATACAATTTTTTCGAATAATCGTCGTTTGGAATCAATCAAAACGCCTCATGTGTAACCCCAATTGGACAAGCAACACTGGAGAAGTGCAAATGGATCCCAAACTCTTCTACATCCCAAGCTCATGATGCAGGAACCAAACGTTTTGGCTCAGGCTGTAGGGCAGGAATGACGATCTAGTTTTGGGACCACTAACCTTACCTCAAGTGTTCTGACGTGGAGGACAAACATTGTTTCTTTTCAAACTAACTCTGTGAACATATTACAAAAAGACATGAAGGAAAAGTTGGTGAGATACAACATGTCCACATATTCAAGTATAGATGATGAGCACCTAATTGGTTGGGTAATTCGTTGGCATTTAAAATCCTTCTTTGTTTACTAAAATGGAAACATTTTCATTGAAAGGACATCTATCGGTCTAGCAGCGGACTTCATTGATGTCTTCAATGGAGAAGTTGGTGCAGCGGTACAAACAAGACTTCTTTTGCTGCTCACGTCTTGGGTCCAAGCCTCTCCTTGACATGTTGCCATTCAGACAAAATTGGGAGCCACTTGAGAAGCGATTCGAGGCAAACCGTTGATCCACTTGAGAACGTAACCCTACTCTTGAAACCACTGGAGTCGCCAAACAAGAACTCGACACGTCTTGAGGCACTGAGGCATTCAAGGAATTGGTTGAAACCTAATCGCATCAGTTTCTTGAGGTGGGGACAGTTTTTTGGTGCTTTTGAGGACATGCTAGCGAACATTTCTGCCAATGTAGCTCCATCTCCACCTCTCGAGAGCCAATTGGAGCGTGAAATGTTGCATCAACTAGAAATTAGGACCAGAGGAACCACCAAAGAAAGTCTTGAGTTTCTTTGGTGCAATGTAGCTCCATTTCTATCCTTTAGATCCAATGGGACCGTGAAATGTTGCATCAACTGGAGATTAGGACCAGAGGAACCACCAACAAGGTTTTGAGATTCTTTGGTGCAATGTAGCTCCATTTCCATCCTCAAGAGCCAATGAGAGCGTGACCTGTTGCATCAATTGGAGATTTGGATGAGAGGAACCACCCCAAAAGTCTCGAGTTTCTTTGGCGACTACATCCGATACATTGACTGGTCTCTCCGTTGACTTAAACCATGTATTTGGCACACCGGATAGGGGATGCGTGGCTACATCTTGCTTTCGGTACTTTGACGTCCCCAGTGACCAACGTTCATTGCCATCGTTTCAAACTACTTTTTGTCTTACAACTGTTTTTTTGCTTTTGTTTTGCTCTTGATACCAAACATGCTGCTTTTGCTCCATTATGCTGTACGTGTACATGTGAAGAGTCTGATTCAATGGACAGAAGTGTGCGAGAGCGTGATTACCTGTGTTGGTCCCACCAGTCAATCCATTTCCTTATGCCCCAACAGTTGCCCAGGATAAAATAGCATGTCCAAATTAATTTTATCATCATCAACGACCCATTCCTGGTTACTTTGGGATTTCTTGCGTTTATTTGTTGGTTGTTTTTGAAGTGTTTCTTCAATGGATTTTGGCTAATGAAGAGCAAGAAATGGGCATAAGTTTGCGCCCTGAAATTGCGGTACAACTATCTTGTGAATCTGTTGTTGTAGGTGGGACTGTTTTACACACTCATGCATATGCGTATGAGGGGGAGGGGCCTGCGCGCTGCTGTTAGAGCTGATTGGCTGTACTGGAGAATGCTTGAACCTGGAGTGTTCTGATTGGTGAGAGAATGAAAGGAGCCGCGTGTAATCTTATTTCCAAAAAGCCTTATTCTTGTAACATCATAGAAAAAAAAATTTAATACATTATTGTTGTATTATTTTGACTATTATCTTCTTAACAGACATTTGATTTCTTGGTTTAGTGTTTTGCTTTTTTTAACAAAGATACTGTACTCATTTTTTTTTAATTAGCAAGTAAAAAATAATGCTCATTTTACTCATAGTACGTTAAAAGACATTCTATTTTTTCACTGTAGAAATGTAACGTGAGATGTGTTGGTGTGCATGTATACATAGACGAATGGGACGTGAATGTATACATACACACTCACATATATTATATTTAAATGCAGAATATAAAGATGTATCCAAATCTTCATATGAATAGCCTTTTTTTTGTTTTGTTTTTGAAGCGGGCGCTCATTTTTATACCACCATGAAATTATGAAATTGTGTGTATGAAATCATGAATGACTTTTTATTGTTGTTGTTTTTTTGTTTTGTTTTTTAAAGTCGGGGAAATCAGAAATGCAGAAATTTCCCATAAATCATTTCAGGGAGAGCTTTGACTTCCTGTTGCCCAATGATGAAGGTTCATCGATAGTACTAGTATTAACTGAAGTATTACTTTTATAAAAGATGTAGAACTGGTTTACTAAATATTGAATTGAAAAAAAAATATACAATCATCTATACTTTCCAAATTTGACTAAAAAAACACAAAAAAAATAATTTTGTTACAGCCCATATCTGTGAAAGCTTTTTGAAACATTTTATTTTGTCCTTTTACTTTTCAAACCACCGAATGTTCAATCGTTTGTTAGATATCAACTATGATCCTGAATATAATGCCTGTAAATAAACAAATATATATTATATGTATTTGTATAATTTGACCCACAAGGATTCTGTCTTTGAACAAAACTGAGATAACCAACAAAAAAATGTTTATGCTTATGGGAACCCTCCACAGTTTTGAAAGAAGCTTTGTCTCACGCTAACAGCTCTGTTTATCTCTCTTCACTTCATTCCTCTTTTTTTTCCTGATCCATTTGTTCATTTTTTCCCCAACTCTTCACTTTTTACCTTATCTTAGCCAACAAACACTGCAGTCCAGTGGTGAGAGAAATCACGCTGCTTCTTTTCCCAATAGACTTTGTGCATCACTCTTTTATTTTTATTTTTGTAATATCACTAATACATGTTTGTCAGATCTCACTCCAAAATCAAAAAGCATAAAGAAAATAAAACCTATTTTTAAAGATTTTTAAAACACTTTCACCTCAATAATCAGTATTTCTCATTATTCAGTGGTGATTATAATTATTGTACATACAATGGTAAATTTTTCAGTTGAAAATTACTTAAATTCAATGTGTTATTGGAATCAGTGCAACAAATTGTTTTTAATCATTTGTTTTTATGTTTTTCATATTATAGTAATGTGAATTTTTTGCATTATGGTAATGAAAATTTGTTTTTTGGGGGGCGGGGGGGGGACTATGGTAATGAGTATTGCTGGGAAAATGTTTAATTGTCTTGAAAATAAAAGGTTGTAATGCGAAACATCTTACTAGTCTTAAAAACAGACTTGGCTTTCTCCAAACAAAATATACAGTAATTTCTTATTTTTAGTTTTATTTTGGAGTGAAATATGACCCAGCAATATTCTGGAAAGGTTTTATGAGATTCAGGAGATTTTACCCGTACCGAAACTAAAGCAGTAATCATTTTGTGTTTTTCTCATTCTGAGTGACTCTGTTGTTAGATTGGGATGAAGAAGGACTTATAAAATGCCCAGTGCCTATAAAATGCCATATGAACAGCAAGAGCGAATTGCGCATTTGGTGATTAGCTTCGTCATCATCACTTAAAAACACCCTTCTCTCACCACTGCCTCTGCACTTCATCTTTTTTTTTAAATTAGTAGTTCATTGCTAGAAGGTTACAGATGCCATGTTTAGTTCACTTTTATAATTTCGTTTTTTACGTTGGGGGACGAAGTACGAGAGAACTTGGAATCTGGAAATTCCAGCGCTGCCTTTTAAACTGTTGGGAGTTTTGTGTGTTTCTAACGAACTTTTCCTCAGAAGGGAAAAAAAACGCAAAGGACACTCGTGCGATTGGACTTGTCGGACTGATCTCCAAAACCTACGACGGCAAAAGTGCTCAGAAGTCCTGTTCGTCTGCTCAACGCAAGGACGTTCGACAACGGGAGCCAAACGTGTGAATCGATTAGACTACAAACAACGAAGAACCAATATACAAAAGTGAACGTATTAAAACCACGGCCAACAAAAAAGAAGAAAAAAGCCAAACGCAAGCGTGAAAATAGTTTTTCTTTGTACGAAGGCCAAGCGCTATCGCTTTCAAACTGTTACTTCTGATGGACACAATAATTGGTTTGAAACCACTGTGTATGTAGATATGTTGACTTTGTATTAAAGAAATGTTGTCTGAAAATGATGGTGTGCCTCGTATTTGGTCTGAAAATATTCATGGACGATGTTAATATTAAGTCTAGCATTAGATTTCCATGGGATCATTAAAATTTCATGAGCTCAGTTTGACAAGGCAGATGGCGAAATGAAATTGCTTATCCGCCGCATATACGAGGACCAATCAGCTGTCATCGCACATGGCATCTCAACAGAACAATCAATTATTTCACAATCTGGCCTGATACCTGAATGGTAAACACATCCATAAGCTCAACACGCTCATAATCTAACATCTCGTCTCATCCTGATGCATTTAGCCACCCGCCGCTTGCAATTTTATCATGGCGACCCGGGATGTAAATGACATGTAGATTGACTACGAATTTGTGCATAAACCACTGGAGAAAGCAGTTGTTTGGTGGGACAAACTAACGCCCAATTATATGCATAATTAATGGCGTTTGAGAAGTCAGTTGAGTAAGTGATCTAAAACAAGTTAGTACAATGTTCTAGGAAGCTTTATGTTAATATCGCCTCACAGTCCGTAGATCTGGTGCAAATCTTCAGCAAATGCCACTGGGCTCGCATGGAGGCTTGAACCGTTCACCTGATGCTATTTACGGTCCATGACGACTTCCCGCTGAAGACGAGAGAACAAAAGGTTGGTTTATGTTCAACATGAAATCTTGGTTAAAAGCCTCAAGAATCCTAATGTTTCTAGGCAATGCAAAAGAAAATGTGAAGGAGATCTGGGGCTAATTGCTTTTCTCGTCAGTCATCTAACTCATTAGCACTGTTCCTCGGGAGCCCATCAAAGCGCCGTTTGCATCAGAGCAGCCAAAAGCCATGGAAATTTCAAATAAATGAGAGAGAAGTAAATTGGACCGTCCGCCGCCCGTGGCAGAGCTGAGCTACAAATGGCACATCAGTTGAATCAAGCCATGGAAAATAAATCCTGGAGAAAGAGCCAGACATCATCTTTGAGAGATGAACGAGATAGAAGTCTTTTGCTCAGAATAATTGCTTGGAAATTGTTCAATGGACTTGTATTCAGATCTAATCAAGGCTGTTTTCTTTCAAATGCATTTGATGCAACAATGGTTTGATTTGGTTTCTTGAGTACTGATTCTTGAGCCATGCGACAATACAGTTTTGCCTGGTGTTAGTTTTGAAAACGGCAACATTTATGCTTTAATATGAGTCAGAATGATTTAGAATGTTTCTAACACGCATTCAATTTTCCCTTTGTTTTACAGAAATGTGGACGTTCTGAAACCACCATTATTTTATTTTAAAAATGCCTTTTCACAGCTTGTTTCAGTTATTAATGAAAACATTTCAGAAATGTGATGCTATCAAAACCAGTCTTCATCTTGAACATCATCTTTCAATTTTTCACCAAGTTCAGCAACAGATTTTGGTAAGTAATTGGGCTTACCTTTTATTTCAGCACCATATGTCAAAATCATCTCATAAAATGTAAAGAATTTCTTTGAATTTTTAGATAATTTCCCTCGTTTTTTTGTGAAGTGACGTTACAAAAACAAAATGGCTGCTGGCGCGCGAATGTTGACAAATACCACAGCAATGCACTTTATGCCTGTTTTCAGTTTGAAACCATGTAGGCCTACTCTCGATTCATTCACTCAATATTTCACGAATATACAGTGTTTGCCTCATTTTAGACCTAAAGTCGCACATTTTGTGAGAAAATGTAGGTTGCACCCAGACACCATATGAATCAATGAGCGACAGTTGTTCACATGATAAATTGTTCGACATATGTGCTATTTGTTTGTTTGCTTGCTTGCTTGCTTGCTTTGTTTGTTTGTATGCAGATGTTAGAAAAGCAGGGAGTTAATTATTATACGCCTGGAAGCCGAAATGAACAGATCAGTCCCGGAGTCCCATTACAGATGTTTCGCGGCGTTTCTGGAGCGCATATATCTACAAACATGATCAAATGTTACTGAATTCAGCTTTAAGTACCTCAGTAACTGAAGTTGAGCTTTATGTTATGCTAATCCAATACTTATGCGACCTTAAACCGAGACCTTTTTGGGGGGAAGCAAATGACTTCTTTCTGAAAATTCGCTTGAATACACTTACGGTTTATCTCGGCGAGAGGAGAGTGGCTGCTCTCCGAGTTTATTATGCAAATGAGACAATTTGACAGATTGCGGCAACCCTTCATAATCACTGTTCACGGACGGCTGGCTGCGGCACGAGCCGTTTCACTGGCGGCGCGCGCGTTTATACGGAGCTTTTGGGCTCTTTTAACTAAATATGCTCTCAAAACACTTTGACGGTACTCACAGAGTGGTTTACATCCCAAACACGATGGTACAATAGCTTTTATTGGCCCTCCCTGTTGAAAAAACCAACATATGCTGGTTAGGTATGTTTTGATGCTGGTTTAAGCTGGTCCTTTGCTGGTTTATGCTGGTCCTTTGCTGGTTTAAGCTGGTCCTTTTGCTGGTTTATGCTGGTCCTTTGCCAGCACATGCTGGTCATGTGCTGGTTTATGCTGGTCCAAGGACCAGCATAAACCAGCACATGACCAGCATAAACCAGCAAAGGGCCAGCTTAAACCAGCAAAGGACCAGCTTAAACCAGCATCCCAGCGTCAAAACATACCTAACCAGCATATGCTGGTTTTTTCAACAGGGCTGGAACAACGTTTCTGGCAAACTATAACCAATGTTGATTTATACTAAATAATTGAGTTGATAGTTGTTGCACGACAAACAAGCTTCATTGTGCTTTTTGTTTGATTGGCTACTGTATGTAGTGCACTACACTATTATACTGTATTGAAGACCCAATGACTGAAATACCCCCCCCCCCATTGTCATTGGAATCACTGTTTTCCCTGTTTGTTCATTTTGCTGTGTGCATTAGAGTTATAAACACAGCTAAACGTTTAGTGTCTATTTTATAATTGCACATCAAGTGTTTTTGTCTGTTTTGCGCCCTCAGCTAATAGGCTAATATCGTGTGCAAGTGGATGGCTGGTCTTCATTGTGTGCTATATGAGGCTAAAGTGAAATTTGTGATGTTAATAGCATTATTCAAAATCACTTATGTGTCAAATGTTTTCATTTTACTCACGGCAATAAACAAAAGCATTTCTCTGCACTACAAGGAGTAGACTACATGTCTCACTTTTTCTGTGGATTTTAGTTTTATTCAGTAGCATGACACTGTGCTGCCCTCTTGTGACAAACTGGAAGCGATTTCTTCAAAACGAAGCCCGAAGGAATAGGCAATGATTTCCCGCCCAAATAGGTTCCTATTGCTCATAAGGGACTCTAAAGATGTTGTTTATATAATAAATAATATACCCGATTATAACAATGATGGGAAATCAGACAAGATCTATTATATTAATGGATTTTGTGGAAATGACAAAAACATCTCATAAGTGTTTTTTTTTTCTTATTTGAACATAATTTGCTCGTGAAGTGCTCTGCTGTGATACCTTAAGGTTTCTATGAGTTCCAGTCCATCTGTATTGGATATTTCACACATTTCACAGAACCCGTTGTTGACTAAACCATCTTCATTTATATCAACAAATTTCATGTTCATTCATAAGAGGAATGTGGATGAAGATAACATTATGCGATGGAACTGCATAATAAACTGGTGTGGGGTGGAAGATGACAGATTATTTTGTTTTATTCTCATTATTATAGAATCTGGTATAATACTATAAACTGGTAATACTATGGTACTTTGAAATATACCATAGTATTTTCAAGAATTCAGTGCTATTTTGATATATTTTATACCATGGTATTTCCACAATATTTAAAAAAAAAAAAAAAAAACATGGTACTATCATAGTATATTTCCCAAAAAAGGGTGCAAAACTTGTTCATAATTGCTACAGTTATGTAAGCGGTAGCGAAAGAATTCTACATAGAACACGCAGAGCCAGAGACATCTGACATCTGATTGGCCAACCCAGGTACCACCCCAAAATTTAATATGCTACTATCTCATTTTCATTTATTTTAGCCTCGAAATCAAGGACGCGACGCGTCTGGTGTGCCACATCGCGCTTCATCTCGTCAGGTGTAGCTTCCAGCCTCTGCTAACCCTTCTGGAAAAAAACAGCTAAGACCAGCCAGTCTGACCAGCTAAAAATGTGGTCAAAACCCCTCTATAACCAGCCTGATAAACCAGTTATGTCCAGGCTGGTTTTAGTTGTTTTTTCAGCAGGAAACTCTCATCATCCTCTCACACAAATGTATAGATATAACATTATTATAGAAATGGTCTAATTTTCTAAACTTGTATACAAATCAATTGTTACTTTTAACCTTAACAATAGGGTTCTCTTTATAGTTTAGTTTAGAAAAATTGAGGAAAAAATAACATGTACTTACTCTGGTAGCACACGTACATCTCAGAGACGTCTATTTGACGTCTGCATTTACATCTGCAACACATATTTTTTAAAGTGTTTGCTCATCTGCAACATGTCTATAGGACGTTTCCTATCAGATGTCAAATAGACATTTATAAGATGTCTTTATGATGTTTATGATTTAGAATGCATGTAAAACTGACATCTTAAAGACGTCTATCAGATGTTTGTACACAGCAGATGCTTTCCAGATGAAGCGATCTTTAACAGACCTCTTGCAGACGTAGGTGTGCTATCTGGGTAATCACAAGCTTGTTAATTATGCTTTTTTTTAATACCAGGTTGGAGTTATGCACTGATTTTCTGTCATGGTCTATGGACCCCCTGAATTAGCCTTGGCCGCCCAATGTAAGACTAGCTCCGCCACTGTGTATGCACAGCGTGTTCCTGCTTAACTTGATAAGAACTTCTTTAATGGCTTGTTTTGAGGGCCTCAGATCTTCACATCAGCACAGAGTCATTTAGACTCCAGACCCATTTGTTTGTTTTCGAAAGCATTTCCTCCAGCAGTTCAGAGGTCAGAATTTAGCGCCAGCAGCCTTATTTGGTAGATCTTCTTCTGTCTTGTCAGAGTTTATTGCTGAGGGCTCATTGCAGTGATTGATGGATCACTTTACAAGAGATTGTTTGAACATGTCTGAAGATGTTTGTGTGATAGTTACTTAACAAGGAAATCAGCGCCAGTTTTGTGGGAATATTTGATTTGTTTGTCTTGGTTTTCACTGAGAAATCATTTGATCTATATCTACAGTGAGCGCGGCTGTACGCCATCGACGCATGCGCACAATTACGTGCGCTGTTCGCGCGTTTAGGAAAATCGGGCTGCGCGCGACGCGAGACGGAACAAAACGCGTATGAGCGAAGTATATTTCGGGTTATAGATAGGTATACGTCGTCGGAGCGATATGTAAACAAGCCAGCCACAGTCAGTGTCATTTTATGTGTTGTCGAGTGTCTATCTGAAATTAATGATACACTCTAAAAAATGCTGGGTTAAATATAACCCAGTGCTGGGTAAAATATGGACAAACCCAGCAATTGGGTTGTTTTGACCCAGCGGTTGGGTTACTACCCAGAAGGCTGGGTTAAACATTTAACCCAACCGCTGGGTCAAAACAGCCCAATTGCTGGGTTTGTCCATATTTTACCCAGCACTGGGTTGTTTTTAACCCAGCATTTTTTAAGAGTGTAAAGGCATAAAATACATAGTGGCGCGAAAATGGCGTCTCTGTAAATGGTTGTACAGAAAACAAAAAAATAATACAGATATCGCGTATTGTATTGGGAATACCATGGTATTATCATCTGATACCTCTTAAAATAGTTTCAATATGGATGTGTAAGTTTAGCCTCACGAATATATGGGTAGCTGGCAAATGATTTTTTTAGGTTATTTTAGGTTAAAAATAAGGAAACGTACAGACATCTTACAGACGTATGTATGCTATCTTGGTTTCCTTTGTATTTAATTTATTTCATTGTTAAAATTAAAAGACTATTCCATCTATTAATAGGAGCTCATAAAACTGCATAGTTTTAGATGAATTATATCACTAAGATAGTGTTTTAAAATTTCCTGTCAGCTACCCAGTCATCCATCATGTTGATTTGGATGCTGTTCTGTCTGGAATCATGCTGTGTGTTTTTTTCCCGTACGAGTTCAAATAGAGGTTGTCTGTGACGCACCCTCCCTCTGGTTTAAATGCCGAGAGCTGCTCTTAAAGGCTCCTACCTGCGGTCGAGGCTTAACGCTGTTCTCTCTTGGAGCTGTGAGTGTGTGTGTGTGTGTGTGTGTGTTCGCACGGCTGGTTGTGAAACAGTGGGACAGCCGTGACCTTGATCTGTACCCGTGTGCCAGGGTGTCAGTGTGGGCATCAGGTGTTGGCATCTACACTGCAGGTGCCCGTGCCCAATTAAAGGGGTGGCTTGACAAGCTGCCCGGTGGGCATGGCAGCAGGCCTTGAATTTAATTACATGGAAATGCACTGATTCGGGGTGAAATGAAGCAAAACGTGTCTGTTTGTTAGCTGCAGATGACTGCCACTTGACTGACAGAGCGCTTGGATTCAGGTGTGCTGGCTGATGGTTTTTTTGGGCTTATTAACACGGGTTCACTGCGCTAGAGGACCTACCGCGGCGTATCATGGATCTGTCTGTCTGTCTGATAAAGCAATAAAGCTGAATTGACTTGTATGTAGACTTAGAATTAAAGGGATAGTTCATCTGAATATTGATATTTTGAAGAACATTTCAACTGGTGTTGGTGAAAGGTCGCCTTTTTGGGCTACCAAATTTAATGAAATGCAGCAAGCTCAGACACATTTATAAATATCTCATCGTTCATAAAGCATACATTTATAAAACATTCGAAACGTGTTAGTTAGACGTTCTTCTGATGTTTTTTTTATGTTACTACTTGTTTCAGAACGTTCAAAGAACATTCCAAAAATAACATTCCCATAATGTTTGCATGTTCCTTTAACGTTCGTATAACCAAGAAAAAAGCTTTTAAAACTGTACGTTTAAAGTTCTAAATGTTCTGAGAACATTCGGAAATAATATTTTCATAACTAAATGAAACGTTAGCAAAATATTCTTAGAACATGTTTTTGTTGGCTGGGGCGTTAACTGGTCTTTAATATTGTTCTTAACAAGTTAGAACAAAAGCGTTATTTATACATTGTTCATGGATCGGTTTATTTCTGAAATGTTTAATGTGGAAGGTTTTTTTTTTTAACCCTTTGACGAATACGATCTCACCGGTGCGATTAGAACGTTCAGTGTGTCACGTGACCAACTGCTAACTTCACATCCGCTTTCAGATACGAACACGCTGAGTGCTTGTCATATCACAACTATTCCGTGTTTTCAACCATATAACGCTTAATTTAGGTTTCAGACATTTAAATACACATAAGTACTAGCAAAACAATACATTTATAGTTTGTAAAATACACACCGATGTCTATGGAACCGGAAATAACAATCCATTCAATTATAATTCGACGACATGAATGTTTTATTGATATCATATACACTCTACTCTTCTCCCAGTTCACCGGAAACTTTCATGTCTTTCGGAAGGAGAGGATGAATTCATGTGTTGTAAATCCCACAGCTAGGATTCAGTGCAAACTAACAATGCGGCACCCATCACCTAGATCAACTAGCATGGTCATTATAAAGGTGTTTAAACTACCAAATATATTTACTTACACATATTTTTTTTCTATCTACTTTAATTCTACCTTTATTTGACCCTCTAGCTCTAGCACTTTCTATTCTATTTTAATTCTACTTTATCTATATTTATCTGCTTGTTTTTTTTTTTTTTTTTATTTAAAAAAACAACAACAAAAAACTAACAAATACTAGCTTTCTATTTTTTCTATTCTATCTACTTGTTTTTCTTTGTGTGTATGTGTGTGTGTATAATATATGTATGTATGTGTGTGTATATATATATATATATATATATATGTGTGTATGTGTATGTATGTGTATGTATATATATGTATGTATATATGTGTATATATATATATGTATGTGTGTGTTTGTTTGTATGTATGTATGTATGTATGTGTGTGTATGTGTGTAAATGTATATATGTGTATATGTATATATATATGTGTATATGTGTGTATATGTATATATATATACAGTGGGTACGGAAAGTATTCAGACCCCCTTAAATTTTTCACTCTATCTATATTTATCTTCTTTTTTGTTTTATTTTTTTTATTTAAAAAAACAACAACAAAAAACTAACAAATACTAGCTTTCTATTTTTTCTATTCTATCTACTTGTTTTTCTTTGTGTGTATGTGTGTGTGTATAATATATGTATGTATGTGTGTGTATATATATATATATATATATATGTGTGTATGTGTATGTATGTGTATGTATATATATGTATGTATATATGTGTATATATATATATGTATGTGTGTGTTTGTTTGTATGTATGTATGTATGTATGTGTGTGTATGTGTGTATATGTATATATGTGTATATGTATATATATGTGTATATATATATATATA
>NW_015633578.1:451853-454137 GCF_001515625.1 Sinocyclocheilus rhinocerous
TATATATATATATATATATGTATATATATACACCTTGCTAGGTGTACTGTGTTAGGCTAACCGAGACTTGTCATTTGCACTTATATATTGTTGCTCTTTTGTTCATTTTGACTGCTTTTATTGTCCTCATTTGTAAGTCGCTTTGGATAAAAGCGTCTGCTAAATGACTAAATAAAATAAATTTAAAAAATATTTGAGAATCGAAATATGAGATATTTCATAATACTGTGAACACGTTAGTGAATATTTTGAATAAAAAAGGAAAAATGAAATAAAAGCGATACATCTGTCATACAACACTTTTGTGGCTGCGGTGTGTGACGTGACAAACTTGACATGTCGCCATGGAAACAATAAGGCGATAAGGCTCAGCTAGAATATTTTAATCTCACGTGTGAAAGGGTTAAATGTTACTACTTGTTTCAGAATGTTGAGAGAAAATTTCAAAAGTAACATTCCCATAATGTTTGCAAAATTCTTAAATGGAATGTTCCCTGAACATTTGCATAACCAGAAAAACTATTTATTAAAATTATTAATTTTTAAGAGATTTTAAGTGATATTCGTGAGCAGGTTTGTAAATGGCAGTGAAATATCGTTAGCATATACCCGTGTTGCTCAGCATGTTTTAGTCCCAAAATAAGTAGCTATTCAAAAGCAGCATATGTAACCAGGCGGAAAATCAAAGTGCATGACGCAACTGAACAATACTGCTGGAAGATATCATACCACTCTTCCCTGGAGACGCTCAAATGACATGCAGTTCACAATCACCGCTCTGAGAGCTAGTTTAGATGAGTTATAAACTCTTAATGTCTGCTCTTAGCTTGGCTGAGAGTCAGCATCTGCAAATAACTCTAGACGAGCCATAAAAGTCGGTAGCATACAATAAATCAGGTCATAAGTTCAGCCGTATGTGTTTGGATTATAGTGTCTCATTCGGTCATGTGGTTCGTGTTATTCGCCAGGGGAGTGATCAGATAAACCTGGCAGGCCTCACGAGGAATGCATGTGCGATGCCGAAAAGAGCATTAAACATCAAAGGCACAAGTGCAATAAACATATGTCTTTAAGTAAGAGTTTATTTACAAACCAAAACTATGCAGTGAATATGTTTTTCTTGCTAATTGCGTTGGCTTGCAAAATGCCAGATGTTTAGCATTGATTGCGAATGTTAACTGTTGCGTTGCGTTAAATGCTCAACGACATGTCATTACCACAGTAAAACAGATTGTTATTGTCTCACAGATGAATAAAAAGAGAGAAAGAGATAGTTGTGGCAGCTAACAGCTAATCGCAGCGCAACACATGTTGTTTTCTCAATGTTGATGGATGTATTTAGCATGCTATGCTAAAAAGGTTCCTCGGCTAAGTGGAAACTGACATCATGTCCTCTTGAGGTCATGATTCACCTATTAACTGTTTATTGGGGTCATGAATGGTCACGGGGCTTTTAGCTTCACCCCACACAAGTATCTGATCTAGCGCTAATACCTTTCAGAAAAACAGACCCTTTGAAGACAGTTGTTTCAAAAACATTTCATCTTGGTTTTACGAATGTTAAGGGAACATGCAAACATTATGCAAATGTTATTTTTGAATGTTCTCTGAACGTTCTGAAACAAGTAACATTTAAAAAACTGAAACATTAAACGTTCTTTAAACTATGTATATAAATAATGTTTTTCTGCTAACGTTTTGAGAAAAGACCAGATAACAACTCAGATAGCACAGGTACGTCTGCAAGACGTCTGTTAAAGATCGCTTGATCTGGAAAGCATCTGCTGCGTACAAACATCTGATAGACGTCTTTAAGATGTGAGTTTTACATGCATTCTAAATCATAAACAACTTAAAGACATCTTCAAAATGTCTATTTGACATCTGATAGGAAACGTCCTATAGACGTATTGCAGATGTATAAAAAAATACATCTTGCAGATGTAAATGCAGACGTCAAATAGACGTCTCTGAGATGTACGTGTGCTGTCTGAGAAACATTCTTATTTTTACTTGTTTCTTTTTAAAGATAACGTTTTAAAGTTTTTGTTCACTTGAATGCAAAGTATCTTTAGATCGTTTGTTGTGATCACAAGCAGTCATTAGTCACTGGCGTCAGGTGCTTTAAAAAGCTCTTCCGTTTTCCACTGTCGTGAATTATTAAAATATAAAGATGCAAAAGCATTTTCCTAGAATCAATAACCGCTCGTGCAAAATTAAAGTCATTTGAGCTGTTGACACACACACACACACACACACACACACACACACACACACACACACA
>NW_015633578.1:454417-455853 GCF_001515625.1 Sinocyclocheilus rhinocerous
TACTTGGCCACATGTCACTTCACTTTCACTTTCACTTACACACTCTCACACACACACACACACACACACACACACACACAGAGAGAGAGAGAGACAGTTTAGAGACCATCTGTTTATTCAAACATCATAGAACATTTCAGCCCCACACTGCGTTGGTACTAAAGCTATCAGAGAGTTTCTGGTGTTGCTTTTAGCCGTAAAAGTTGCTGGCGGAGATCCAGAGACTCTTCCGGGAATAGCGGAGGAAGGAGGTCTCATCATCCTCATCCTCACGGTCATGCGTGTATTTGAGTGGGTTGGAGAGAGTTGGAGTGGGTTTTCAGGATGGAGGTGATGGGAGGCAGAGCTTGAGGATCTCTCCGGGATCCGCGGATGAAGGAATGCGCGCCGGACTTGCAGACTTTCTCAGGTAAGATTCAACGTTTTGAATTCAAAATCGGACGTCTTGGTGTAGCCTACATCGTTTCGTTTTATGCTGTAAACGTCGCAGAGAAGTTGTGTTTTGTTTAATAAAAAAAAAAAAAACATGTCTAATTAATTGAAATCATGAAACTTGTTTAATTTAAGAGCAATTTATTAAAAGTTTAACAAAAAATTACATTCCTAGGGCCCAAATTCTGTGCTTTCCATTAAAATTTTTCTGTATTACATTTTAATGGTTTAATCTAAAACATATCTAATTAAATGAATTCATAAACACAACTTAATTTATTAATGTGTATACAATAACAGGGCCCTATGAAATTGTATTATTTATTTTGTATTTTTATTTATTTATTTATTTTATTTTTTACTTTAGAAATTCTGTGTTGTGTATTTTAATTTTTCTGGTAATAAAATGAAGGCAAAAACATAAATCTATCTTTTATTCCAATGAAAATCAAACCAACCCTTTAGTTTTTGTACCTGCGTCAGTCATTCCGTCACATTCCGCGATACACAGTAAATTCCGTTTCTATTAAAGGATTCCGGGATTCCGTCCCTGTTTTCTGCATCGCGGAAATAAACACCACAGCAACCACTGAACGCACATCTCGTATATAAAAAGCATTTGAGGGGGCCCTTGGCTTTTGGGGGCCCAAGGCGGTCGCCTACCTTTGCCTAATGGCTAAGTCCGCCTCTGATTATACTACAAAACAGCATATAGTCGTAATCACATTTTTTGCTGATGTTTAACACTCCTGCATGCAGCCAAATGCTAAAAATACTTTAAAGATGTGAATGCACATGCATGCAAACCAGTCACAGATTTCCCAGCCCACTGCCTGGCGCTGACATTCGCAAAGCTGATTTCTGAGCCTCATCTGATGGGATTGGATTAGGAGCGCGCTGTGGAAAGCTCTGTGTTTGGCTAATGGAGTTTGTTTTGGAATTACGCTGCTAAGAGAGACACATAAACACCATCAGCAGCCTTTCTGTACACTGTATCCTCATTA
>NW_015633578.1:456660-460700 GCF_001515625.1 Sinocyclocheilus rhinocerous
TTCAAAATGCTACACAACAGAAGTTTACTGTGTAACGAGCAATGTCACGGAATTCGTCAAATATTGAATGAATAAATCAAATGCAATTCAGTACACTTCAATCAAACCGCGATATGGACTAGTGTATGTGAATATGAAATGGCAAAAATATAATTTACTACAGATGACGCAAGTGTTGCGTGTGCTTCAGTAATAAACAAAACCGCACGCCTGCGTCAGTCATTCCGTCACATTCCGCGATACACAGTAAATTCCGTTTCTATTAAAGGATTCCGGGATTCCGTCCCTGTTTTCTGCATCGCGGAAATAAACACCACAGCAACCACTGAACGCACATCTCGTATATAAAAAGCATTTGAGGGGGCCCTTGGCTTTTGGGGGCCCAAGGCGGTCGCCTACCTTTGCCTAATGGCTAAGTCCGCCTCTGATTATACTACAAAACAGCATATAGTCGTAATCACATTTTTTGCTGATGTTTAACACTCCTGCATGCAGCCAAATGCTAAAAATACTTTAAAGATGTGAATGCACATGCATGCAAACCAGTCACAGATTTCCCAGCCCACTGCCTGGCGCTGACATTCGCAAAGCTGATTTCTGAGCCTCATCTGATGGGATTGGATTAGGAGCGCGCTGTGGAAAGCTCTGTGTTTGGCTAATGGAGTTTGTTTTGGAATTACGCTGCTAAGAGAGACACATAAACACCATCAGCAGCCTTTCTGTACACTGTATCCTCATTAGTGGCCATTACGAGTGGAAATGCCACCGAATGCATTGAGATGTCTAGGCTTTTTCCTGATGATAAATAATGGCACTTAAGGTATCGATCTGAACAGGTTTGTGGATGAAGACACTCATGTTTAATGGCCAGAGTGGAGTGGATCCACTTCACATTCCTGTGGGATTTATGTGTTTTCAATAAGATGCGGCTCAAAAAAGTTCTCTGAGATCTGGATGTTTTTATGCAGGTCCACTGAACCTCTGCAAAAGCTTGAGGGTTGAATATGTTGTAGAAATTCAGATCTTTGCATTAGTATGCATTATTTTCAGTGTTAGCTTTAGCATGATGCAAAATAAAGCAATCAAGGACGCACATTAAAGTGGTTTTAAAGGATATTAATGAGAAGAAGGTGTTAAAGTCACTGTAACTTCTGGCCTCGATTGATAATATGACACTAATAAGAGACTAATGTTCAGTAAATAGTTGCATTTATTAATATTAATAATCAGAATGAAGTAGTCTTTCATAGCAGCTTGGCTCATTAATATAGGCTATAATGTGCGGTCAGCTTTGAATGTGTCTTATCCAATCAGACAGTAGAATCCAAAATATGCATGGATAATGAATGTTATTTAATAACAATAATAAAAGGTTAGGCTAATTATATTACCTAATGGAAGAATGTTTTATAATAGTAATAAAAATATTTATTATTATTATTAAAAATATTAATTAATAATTAATTAATTCTATTACTTAATGGAAGAATGTTTTGCCAGTATCAAAAAATTAAAATGTTAAAATGAAAAAAATGAGCAATTATTATTATTATTATTTTAATAATTTATTATTAATAATAATAATAAATATTAATGTAATACTTTTTTAAACTAATAAAAAATATATCACTAATTATTCTGTATATACACAAGTTTGGGTCGAATTTTGAATGTTTATGATATAAGTCTCTTATGCTCACCAAAGCTGAATTTGTTTGGTCATACTTTTATGAATTATATCACTTAGTAAAATATTATTATTATTATAGATTATTAATAATTTATACAAATAATTTTATTAAAGCTTTCATTTTAGCAAATGTTATGTTTAGGGCTTGTTTATTGCTGTAACGATCTGACAGATCTGAATGCTCCTAAGACATTTCCTGTTGACATCAACGACAGTTTGCTCTAAAACGCCGGTGGACACTGCATGAGCACATTTCGTCCGTTACAGTCCATGTTTTAGTTTCTGTGTGCTGTCGAACGTCTGCTTAGAATGAAGCGTCCTGTACTATTGCACGAGATGTTGGGAAAACACACGCAGGGATGTGACTCGTTTTTTCCGTTTGCTAGCAAAACAATGTCTCAGAACCAAATGAGTCACGCGCTAGTACACAATCCTGGACCATACAGTGCGTACAGGGACGAACTTAACCAATAAGCGAGGTAAGCGGCCCGCTTAGGGCCCCAGGGAATCAGGGGGCCCCGTCTGATATTGCAGAAACATATTTGCAGCGTTGAACAATGTAGCCAATCACAGACATATCTGTTAAACGCAATGACCAGAAGTGTTTAAGTTAGAATCCACTCACTGCTCAAAATGCCGAGTTTGCTGAGTTCTGCAAGCTCGGGAATCCTCTCATTATAACAAAGTGTAGAGACGATGTAAATAAGAGATTCATTGTGCGGTGTAGAGAGCTTATTAACGGAACGACTTGAGATCGCAATGAACTATAAAATGCACGTATAAATGCACTCGTATAAAATGCACTCGTATAAATGTACGAATGCAATGACTGGAGATTTTTGCTTAATAATAGATTACATTTTTGAGTTGTTTCTCGGCAAACCCTACCTTATGCTTTCAGAACACTTGGACTATGGAATGAGTTGCATGGGATGATTTCATGTTTGTAAAAAGATTGAAAAAGTTTACAATTTATTAACTGGACAAGTGCAAGCATTTTTTTTTTTTAAAGTAGCCAAATATGGCTTTAGAACAGCATCAGGTTGACTTATTACTGGTTGTGAAGGGATAAATAAACTATGAGAGCGAGTGAGCAAAATAAGGGTTAGGCGTAAAAGAGCACATAGTTATTGTGTTGGGGCCCCATACCTAGAATTTGCTTAGGGCCCCCAAATCACTAAGTCCGCCCCTGAGTGCGTGGCAACATTTATTAAGCGTTTACCAATGGTTTTTCTCCATCACAGGTTCACAGGATGAAATAAACCTGTCTTCAATCCCCTCCATCATGGTTTCATCAGCGCCAAGCAACGCGACTCCGCTTTGCTTCTCCATCAACAGCCCGCCTTTCAATCACAACCACACCATCGCCTCGGCGTACTTCTCGGCAGTCTTCAGCGGCCTCGGCTTGAGCTCCAACCTCTTCGCTTTGGTGGTTCTGGCCAAGACCTTCCACCACACCAAGAGCCGCACGCGCTCCTCGTTCCTGCTCTTCCTCGGCGGATTGGTGTTCACCGACTTCATGGGGCTGTTGGTCACCGGGTCCATCGTGGTGTCCTTCCACATCACGCACTTCAACTGGCGCCAACTGGACCCTCATTGCCACTTCTGCAACTTCATGGGCATGTCGATGGTCTTCTACGGCCTTTGCCCGCTGCTTCTCGGCGCCGCGATGGCCGTGGAGCGATTCGTGGGGATCAACCGACCCTTCGCCCGCTCCACCGCCGTGTCCAACAGCAGAGCGTGTTCGACGGTGGCCATGGTTTGGGTCACGGCCGGCTGCATCAGTCTCCTGCCGTTGGCCGGATTGGGAAGCTACCATCTCCAGATCCCCGGTTCCTGGTGCTTCCTCAACATTAGCTCCAGACCGCTGGATATGACCTTCGGTTTGATCTTCTCGCTCGTGGGTTTGCTGTCGCTGGCCGTGTCGTTCCTGCTCAACACGGTGAGCGTCGTCACCCTACTGAGGGTGTGTTGCGGACAGGACAGCGCTCAGCGGAGACGAGACTATGAAGTGGAGATGATGGTGCAGCTGATTCTGATCATGGCCATCGCCTCCGTCTGCTGGTGCCCTCTACTGGTGAGTGATTGAACTACATCGACACTTGACAAATGCTAAGTCTGAATGAGTCAAAAGCTGCGTCCCAAATGACGCACTATACACTATGCACTCATACACTATGTACTTATGCACTATGTACTCAACCATGTAGTGTATGAATTATATAAGGTTATTTTGTCATTTATAATCGGAGTCTGATAGCCCCTCCCCCTTCGTTACGTAATTAAAGCTGCGACAGTTGAGTGCATGAAGTGTCCAACATTCCACACTTCGTTTTTTTTGGTTATTTAA
>NW_015633578.1:461095-464845 GCF_001515625.1 Sinocyclocheilus rhinocerous
ACCGCCCCTTCGCCCGCTCCACCGCCATGTCCAACAGCAGAGCGTGTTCGACGGTGGCCATGGTTTGGGTCACGGCCGGCTGCATCAGTCTCCTACCGTTGGCCGGATTGGGAAGCTACCATCTCCAGATCCCCGGTTCCTGGTGCTTCCTCAACATTAGCTCCAGACCGCTGGATATGACCTTCGGTTTGATCTTCTCGCTCGTGGGTTTGCTGTCGCTGGCCGTGTCGTTCCTGCTCAACACGGTGAGCGTCGTCACCCTACTGAGGGTGTGTTGCGGACAGGACAGCGCTCAGCGGAGACGAGACTATGAAGTGGAGATGATGGTGCAGCTGATTCTGATCATGGCCATCGCCTCCGTCTGCTGGTGCCCTCTACTGGTGAGTGATTGAACTACATCGACACTTGACAAATGCTAAGTCTGAATGAGTCAAAAGCTGCGTCCCAAATGACGCACTATACACTATGCACTCATACACTATGTACTTATGCACTATGTACTCAACCATGTAGTGTATGAATTATATAAGGTTATTTTGTCATTTATAATCGGAGTCTGATAGCCCCTCCCCCTTCGTTACGTAATTAAAGCTGCGACAGTTGAGTGCATGAAGTGTCCAACATTCCACACTTAGTTTTTTCGGTTATTTAAGTGCATCATCCGGGTATTTAAAGTGCACTTTTTCTTTTTGGAATTTTCAGTGTGAACGCACTACTCGCACTATTTATACTAGAAAACGTCACAGAATAGTGCATAAGTACGCGATTTGGGACGCACCTAAAATGAGCTGCTAATAACTGTTTACAAAACCTAGTAAGATGCCTACAAAGTAACCAAGAAGGAATCTGGTATTACGGGTTCAGTGTGAGTACAGCATAATGTTGATTACCACAAAATTAACGTCCACTTTCCCTCCTTTTCTATATAAAATAAGAGACAGAGATAATGTACAACTTGTGAACTAAAGGGGAAAATTATTATAAATATTATTATATTATAAAATAATAATATTATTTAAAAAATATTCTTCCATTAAATATTATAAATAAACTAACCTATTAATCACAATTATAAAATTACTACTTATGCTACTACTACTAATACTAGTAATATTAAAAAATTATAAATAATTAAAATTATTATTATTTATAATAAGGTTTCATTTATTTTTATTGTCTGCCAAAATATTCTTGCATTAAGTAATATGATTAACATAACCTAATAACAACAATAATAATAATAATTATTATTATTATAAAATTACAAAAATAACATACAATAGAAGTGATTGGAGTCAATCTGTAACTTTGTTGTCATGACAACGTAAACCTTAAAACCCTAAAAGGACTGTAAAATAACGTTTTCAAGCAGCTTTACAGCTCAAATAACACACAGGCTTGAACAGAAGAAATAATAAGTGTTTTTATAAAATATGCTTCTCTTTTCAGATCTTAAATCCTCTAAAAATCATAAGTGCCTCATTGTAACCTCCATTTTTATTCATGAGGGATGAGTTTAAAGTTGAAAGCTTTAAAGTAATCAACATTATGCCCCAAATGCTGTCGACTGAGCTTAACTTGTATCAAAATCAGAGAAAATGCTACACAAATAGCTTTACAATTGATTCCAGTAGAGTCTGTGTTAGCGTGTGGCTAAGCTAACGTCGCGATACACACATTTATTGAGCAAAATATTGCCTTTTTTAATTAGATTTAGCTATTTTACATTGATACATTTCAGTATCCCATTCACCATTTTGTATTTGTTTTTCATTTAGTTCTGTGCAATGCATTCTGGGACAAGTCCTTACAATTTGGTCTTAAAATAGCACCTATGTAGGCAGCTTACTAGGTTTGGAACAGCCTCAAGTCGACTAAAAAGACAACGTTACCTATACGTCAACATTTCAGACTTTGGTTCGCATCTGATTCAAACGCTCTGTTTAGAATTGCTTTCTGTAATCGTCCGAATCGGTTATAATTGTCCGTGACGCTGCTTGTTTTCAGTCTTGTTTACGGTAACACTGCCGCGCGACGCAGGTGCGCTACTGATCGCGAGGCCAGACGCTTTACTCGTCAAGTAACACGCACAGGAAACTGCCAGCCGAGGAACATGAAGGAGTCGTGTGAGAACCGCTGATAAGACTAATGGGAAAGAGCCATTTCCTGTTGAAGGGAAGAACAGGAAGTCCTCATCAGCAAACACACACATCCTATTTTTAACAAAACACAAATTCGTTGTTAGCCAATCGTCTGCTAAATTAACTACAGCTGGGTGTTTCTTTAAAATATGGGCACTTTTATACGGCAGGGATTAAACCTTTTTTTTTTTTAATATGAAGGTTGCATTGAAGCTGTCTTTTTTAAATATAATATATATGATAGGAAATTATATTACACTTAAAAATATAGTATTCGTTTTTAAATATTTTTTAAAAATTTAGTTTTTTTTTGTAATATATTTATATTTAATTCAGCTCATATGTTTCTATTTTATTTAATAAAATAAACATATATTACAAAACATTAAACATTGCAGCGGTATCTGAGCCTTTTAAATTTTAAACTTCAATCCCTTACAGAAATATTAACTAAATTAAATTAAAACTGAATGTATTTTTTATAATGTTTTACATTTTTATTTTTTGTATTTATTTATTTTTATTATCATCCTAATCTGCCTTTTATGTATAGATTTGATTGTTTTTCACTTCCAAAACCCAGACCTTCAGTCCTAAACTATACGTTAATACTTTTACATCCATATATTTGTTTACACATATAAATTACAAATACAACCTGAACAAAACATAAAAGTAAACCATTTCAATATTTATTGTGTGAACATAATTTACATCCCTTTTTACACAAATTCCAACATTCCTCAGTTTTTAAAAGTCTACTTAGAGATGAAATATTATAGAAATATATATATATATATATATTGTTTGTCCAGACATTTTGTCATAGTATGCAAAAAATATGATTGTATATATTTAGGATGCATAACATGCCAGCAATGAAACTAGTTTTAGCTTTAAATGTCATTTCCAACACTGTAGCATCTGTAAGTCCACAGATCCCATAGTTAAACAAACAGCTGGGACTCACAGCCAATCATCTGAATGTGAGGAATAAACCCTCTGGAGCTGCTCTGTCCTCGTCTGATGATGTTGTGTCTCTGGACAGATGTTCGTACTGAAGACCGTCGTGTCCTCGCTAGCCGTCGAGCCCTATAGCCTTCTGTTCTACCTGCGATTGGCCACCTGCAATCAGATATGTGACCCCTGGATTTACATCCTCTGTCAGGAGTCTAGACTGAGGCGAGTAAAGGCTGATGGCTAATCCAGATTGTGATCTGAATTAACAGTGAGCACCATTCACACTCACGCGCTCATCCGTAGCGACATCTGATGCTTCAAAACACTTCTGGCTCTGTGCTGCTTTCCGCCGACAGCCATCATCAACACACTAATCATAGTTTCTGCCAAAATACCATACAAGTATATATACACGCACACTACTGTGTGTGTATATATATATACTGTATATATATATAATTAATTATTATATTATTTAATTATTTATTATAATTATTATTAATAGAATATGTATATTCTGTTAAATAAAAATATGTAAATAAATATGATGTAAATAAATATAATTTAAATAAATATAAAAATATTTATAATATAGTTAAATTTTTATTTAAATTCATAAACACATTTAAAATTTATTTCTAACATTTAT
>NW_015633578.1:465175-473681 GCF_001515625.1 Sinocyclocheilus rhinocerous
GTTAATATTTTATTCAAAAAATTAAAATATATATGACAGAAAATAAATGTATAATATTAATGTATGCTGTTATAAATGTTTATAAATAAATGCAGTATTCATATTACTTTATATTATTTTTTATTTATATTATATATTTTATATTTATTTTATTTAATAAAAAAACATAAGCATAATATACATATTATCAATGTGTAATATATATATGGTGAGTGTGTGTGTGTGTGTGTGTGTTTGAGCGTGTGTATTTTATCGAGTGAACACTCAGTAGAGCTCAGTGACTCACTACTTTTAGCACTTTATTTGCTTTATTACTGCTAAGTGTTTATGTTAACATCGAACCCATTCGTTATCTTGCAGCTATTTGGAAAAATATCCAGAAAGGTCATGAGATATTTCATCAGTTTCATCCTAAAAGAAACTTTCCAGTGTCCAAGAAGTCGCTGCTAGCCTCACATGACTCGTTTTATTTCCAGTATCTTTGTTTGTTTTGCTTTTAATTTTCACAATAATATGGTAAATCTTAACCCTAAAATTAAAAGAAAAAATATAAATTATATTTTATTGTTTTATTAACCATTAAGCATTTTTTTTCATGACGGTTAAGCTCATTTCCTCCACTTTTTTTCAAATTTTTTTTTTTTTTATTATTAATTGAAACAGTATTAGTAATTAAATAATAAAGTATTTAAATAAATAAACTGAACAGTACAACAATTACTAAAATTGCATAGCGGAAATAAGAATAGTTGATTAATTAAGTCTTAATATTTAATAAAAAAACATAAGCATAATATACATATTATCAATGTGTAATATATATATATATATATATTGGGATAGATAGATAGATGACTGGTAAGTAATACCAGGTTCCCACATTTTCTTTGTAGCAGTAATTGTTATAGAAGTTATCATATTTTGGCAGAAAATGTACTTACCATGGTCAATGTTTGTATTTTGTGTCATGTTCCACCAAATAATGCACTGTGTGTGTGTGTGTGTGTGTGTGTGTGTGTGTGTGTGTGTGAGTGGTGAGTGTGTGTGTGTGTGTGTGTGTTTGAGCGTGTGTATTTTATCGAGTGAACACTCAGTAGAGCTCAGTGACTCACTACTTTTAGCACTTTATTTGCTTTATTACTGCTAAGTGTTTATGTTAACATCGAACCCATTCGTTATCTTGCAGCTATTTGGAAAAATATCCAGAAAGGTCATGAGATATTTCATCAGTTTCATCCTAAAAGAAACTTTCCAGTGTCCAAGAAGTCGCTGCTAGCCTCACATGACTCGTTTTATTTCCAGTATCTTTGTTTGTTTTGCTTTTAATTTTCACAATAATATGGTAAATCTTAACCCTAAAATTAAAAGAAAAAATATAAATTATATTTTATTGTTTTATTAACCATTAAGCATTTTTTTTCATGACGGTTAAGCTCATTTCCTCCACTTTTTTTCAAATTTTTTTTTTTTTAATTATTAATTGAAACAGTATTAGTAATTAAATAATAAAGTATTTAAATAAATAAACTGAACAGTACAACAATTACTAAAATTGCATAGCGGAAATAAGAATAGTTGATTAATTAAGTCTTAATGGGCTTCGATTTCTTTTCACAAACAATAATTCACAAAAAGTTTTTCTTTTAATTTTAGGGTGAAATATGACTTGAACATGTTCCTGACAGATTTCTTGGGATTCACTCCAAAAATATTTTGAGAGACGCCAGAAACAGCAAATATATTTGTTTTTCACATCTCTCACAGAATATTTTTGGAGTGAATATATTTAGTATCGACATTATGTTCCTGGAAATTGTGACCAACATCCCCAGATGTTACGTTCTGATTATTCTCATTTCAAAAATCCATTAGATTTCATAAACAGTTGGAAATGACAAAGCCCATAGCGATGGCAGTGTTTGCGCCGTAATGATTGTGTTTATTTTATTAGCTGACTCAAGTGGAGTTCAAGCGTCTCAGTGTTTCTTCTTGCGTTCCTCTCATCACCCTCTCGTTATTTTTCCTCTCAACAGGTGTTTATTGCGCAGACCGTGCTGTCGGGCAGCGAGCTCAACGTTCGCCACCTGCTTCTCTGGCTTCGTTTTGCGACGGGGAACCAGGTCCTGGATCCCTGGGTCTACATCCTATTCCGACGTGCCATACTGAAGCGCGTCGCTCCCAAGATGGACTGGTCCCGCGGCTCCATCATCAGCCTCTATCCTACGCTCTCGACGTCCTTCCGCAAACTCACGCGCGCCTCTCTTGGAGGGACGATTGACCGTTTGGATCACGACCGGCCGAATCCAGACAAAGCCAGACAAGAGGATACGCCTCTACCTGTGCAGAACGCCACTGCGGTGTCTAGTTCCATTTAGCAGCGAAGACTAGCATTTATCTCCTACTTCATTAATGATTCAATGTCTAATATGGCGCCCAAAGTAGGGCATGACCCACCTTTTGAACCCTTTTGTTGGCGCTTCGCTTTCGGAGAGGTGCTCTAGTCGTAACTCTAGTCGTACACGTTTGAGAAGCGTATATTTGAGCTCTCAAGACGGGTCGAACTCGCATGAACTTGGAGAGCGAAGCTGTTGAGGAAAACGTACTGTAGAAACTTGAGTGGGAAAGTGGGCGGGGCTTGATTTTTCCAGTTGGCCGGTGATTGGATGATAAAGTGGCGGTTGGCTGGAGGGGGAGGGGTTGGAAAATAACTATGTGATGTCATTTTGGAGGTGGAGACTTTGTACAATCCTATACAAATGTATCATAAAGAGTTAAACCAATCCATGAACCAAACCAACCAACTACTAGGTGAAACGCAACATTGCAAACTCTGATTTAAAACAAAAAAGTATTTGAAAATAGTATTTGAAAACGTGCAGTACAAATTTGAAGGCTTGAATGGTAAAGTGGGCGGGGCTTGATTTTTCCAGTTGGCCGGTGTTTGAATGATGATAAAGTGGCGGTTGGCTGGAGGGGGAGGGGTTGGAAAATAACTATGTGATGTCATTTTGGAGGTGGAGCCTTTGTACAATCCTGTACAAATGTATCAGTTCCTGGAGTTTTTCGCATTCATTTCCCATTTGTTAAAGAGTTAAACCAATCCATGAACCAAACCAACCAACTACTAGGTGAAACGCAACATTGCAAACTCTGATTTAAAACAAAAAAGTATTTGAAAATAGTATTTGAAAACGTGCAGTACAAATTTGAAGGCTTGAATGGTAAAGTGGGCGGGGCTTGATTTTTCCAGTTGGCCGGTGATTGGATGATGAAAAGTGACGGCTGGAGGGGGAGGGGTTGAAAAGTAAGCATGTTTGATTATGTCGTTTTGGGGGTGGAGCCTTTGCACAATAGTGCCCGCCCACTTTTTCAGCAGTTCCTGGAGTTTTTTCCATTCAAGGGTTGGAAAATAACTATGTGATGTCATTTTGGAGGCGGGGCCATTGTACAATAGTGTCCGCCTACTTTTTCATCAGTTCCTGGAGTTTTTCGCATTCATTTCCCATTTGTTAAAGAGTTAAACCAATCCATGAACCAAACCAACCAACTACTAGGTGAAACGCAACATTGCAAACTCTGATTTAAAAACAAAAAAGTATTTGAAACTAGGACAATAAGGCAAGAATGTGTACTTAATGGCTTTAATGAAAACGTGCAGTACAAATTTCAAGGCTTGAGTGGGGAAGTGGGCGGAGCTTGATTTTTCCAGTTGGCCGGTGATTGGATGATGAAAAGTGACGGCTGGAGGGGGAGGGGTTGAAAAGTAAGCATGTTTGATTATGTCGTTTTGGGGGTGGAGCCTTTGCACAATAGTGCCCGCCCACTTTTTCAGCAGTTCCTGGAGTTTTTTCCATTCAAGTCTTAGTTAAAGGATTAAACCCAACCATGAACCAAACCAATCAGATGCAAGGTGAATAACAACATAAAGTCTGATTTAAAGCAAAAAAGTATTTGAAAATTGGACAAAAAGGCAAGAATGTGTACTCAATGGCTTTAATGAAAACGTTCACTAGAAACCTGTAGGTTTGAGTGGGAAAGTGGGCGGGGCTTGATTTTACCAGTTGGCCAGTGATCGGATGATCACTGGGGGGTTAGAAATTAAGTATGTGATGTCATTTTGGAGGTGGAGCCTTTGCACAGTCGGTCCCACCCACTTTCAGTGATTCCTGGAGTGTTTTTCCCAAAGGGATTTTTTAAAGAGTTAAAAGCAACAAACCAAACCAACCAACTAGGAGGTAAATCACAAAATTAACTCTGATTTAAAGCAAAAATGTATTTAAAAATCTGACAAAAAGACAAGTCTGTATATATACTCAATGGCTACGATGAAAATGTACGGCAGAAACTCGCAGACTGGGCTTGCTTTGGGATGCATCATTCATCGAGTGGGCGGAGCTCTTGTCGCCATTCTCTGATTGGTGGAATTTTTCTGCAGAATCGTGGGTAATGTAGTTTGTTCACCAGGAACTCTGCTGTTAAACGTGTTTTTTTTATTTTTATAAGTTGAATAAAATAAAGTGGATAAACCATTGATTAAAAATCACGTAGCTCACAGTAGGTTAGTCTTTAATGTTTAACAAATTAAAAACGAATTCCCCTATGGAAAAAAATGAATAGGATTTTTACTTCTGGTCTCTATAAGACCAAAAAATGAGTTTTTACAAAGTTAATAGTGGTCATTTTGATTTCACGGTGACTAAAGGAGATTTGTGAGCCATTTTGGTGGCTCTCTTTGATGTGAATTAATTGTGAATGCACAAAAAGTCAATTTGTGGTATGTTTTTAATCTTTACACGTCACATCAGGTCATCATAAAAGGGGTACGTACATTCTTCTAGCAGATATTTAAGTTAAATACACATCGAATGTGTGCATAGAATTGATTAAATATTTGATTGTTTTTATATACACAAGCTAATCGTGTCACATGATTTGTCATTAATCGTAAAAGATCATTCATTTCACCTGTAACACGATGTATTTATACATAACACAACAGACGGCAAAACAAACAGAGGCTAGGCTAAGCTAAGCTAACATATACTTGATCATAATACTTCTAAAAGTCAAATTTATCATGTAAAACACTTACAAGATTGGTTTACACCCTTGTTAGCTATACACATTGGTGGGAAATACAGTTCGACCTACTTCATACTGCTCTACACACTTGAATGTTTGCGTTAGCGTGCCGATTAGCCGCTAATACCTTGACGTTCTCCGTTCCTCAGGATCAGCGTGGGAATTGGGAGGATTGTGTATATGAAAACAGATGACAGACGTCACAAATCAAGCTGAATGTCTCTCAGATGTCTGACGTACTCTGAAAAACACAGATGAGGAAAAGCATGTGCTGGTGTGAGATAGCGTTAGCCTGTAACATCTGATGCTGAGCTTCTAATGGTGTTTGTCCAGCGCCAGGAAGAAAGGCCCGCTAATGGTTTTCTGTAAGTGTGTGTGTGTTTGTTTGTGTGTGTGTGTGTGTGTGTGTGTGTTGTTTTTTGAACATTAAAGCATGTCAACATATTCTGTTACACCAAATACACAAAATAATGAAATTTGAATTTTGAATTTTGAAATTTGAATTTTGAAATTTTATTTTATTTTTTAATATTTCTGTATATATTTCTCTCTTTTTTTCCACTTTATAGTTATTTCATTTGGTTGCTAGTGCAATATTTCTAAGCTTCTTTTTTTAATTATTTTGCAGGTTTTTCATCTAATAATTCTATTTTATTTCAGTTACTGAAAATGTTTAATATTTTAAATAAATTTGCTATGTATAACAAAAAAATAAACAGCAATATTATATTTGTACTTTTTTAACAATATATGCAATGCAAATGGATCATTAAATGAAAGATCAGAAAAAAACAATAAATAAAATATATTAGATTGTTTTTGAAATCTATATGAATTTTTAATATTTGAAAATATATATTCGAAACTAGCATAGATAAAATAATATAAAAATAATAGATTAAAAAAATTAATATTTATTAATATTATAATTATTTATATTTAGAATATTTAATAGTATTTAATATTTTTCTATTTAATTTTTATTTTAATTTTTGTATATATATATTTGACTATATAAATGCAAAGCTAACATATGTAATTCCTACATTTTGATATGTAAATAAAAAAATATAAATAAAAATGTACCAAAATTATAATTCAATCTACAATCTCACTACAAGACAAAAAGGAACAATTTTTTCCCTTCAAAATACCTTAAATGCATTACCTCTAAATGCGTCCATTCTTCACGTCTCCCATAGCCCCCCAAACCTCAAATAGAAAGACGTCAGGAAAGCCGAAGTCGCCCAGAACAGAGTCGAGCGCCTCGGCGAAATCATCTGGGTTCTTCTTGTTCTTCCCGGCCTCCACGATGGTAGTCGCTGTAGGACACAAGATCAAAAATGTAGCATTGCATCAGTGTCTCAGCAATGGATGCTCTGCAGTGAATGGGTGCCGTCAGAATGAGAGTCTGATAAAAACATCACAATAATCCACAAGTAATCCACAGCACTCCAGTCCATCAGTTAACATCTGGAGAAGACAAAAGCTGAAACAAATCCAGCATTAAGACGTTTTTAACTAAAACGCCGCTTGATCTGTGCAGATTTCTCTCCTGATTCAGACCAGAACACATTATCATGCGTTATCTTGGATTACGGACTCGTATTTTAGTTAAAAACGTCTTAATGCTGGATTAGTTTCAGCTTTCGTCTTCTCCAGATGTTAACTGATGGACTGGAGTGGTGTTGATTACTTGTGATGTTTTTATCAGACTCTCATTCTGACGGCACCCATTCACTGCATTGGTGAGCAAGTGATGCAATGCTACATTTCTCCAAATCTGATGAAGAAACAAACCCATCTACATCTCGGATGGCCCGAGGATGAGGACATTTTCAGCTAATTTTCATTTTTGGGTGAACTATTCCTTTAATTTGGGTTTTTTTTGGAACGAGTCGATCCCTGGAGGCCACGGAATGCTTCCAATAATGCTCGTGATGAAATGCACTGGATTCATGGGAATTACAGAGACGTTCTGCAGGCCTTTTACGGTAACGTCCAAATCTCAGAAGAATCTCACCGAGCTCGAGGTCCCGGATCCCCATGTAACTCTCCAGCAGGTCGTCGACCTTCTTGATGGCCTTGTCTTCGAACTCATCGGGCTGTTGGAAGACAAATGGTTGGAGATGGAGAGCAAACTTAAGGTTGAAAAGGCCTGGGATTTGCACCCTGACTCACGATTTCCTCCAGCGTGGCCGATCCTTTGGAGCGCAGCCGCAGCGTCTCTTTCCCGCTCACCATTTTGCCCTCGCCGGACTTTGGCGCTCGCGTCCTCTGGCCTATCATGTCTGAGCGACACACAAACACAAACACACTTAACCTTTCAATCGCTTCAGTGCATTAGCGATCGCGTTTTGAAATGGGTGCAACGGAAAAAAACAGGAAAACAGATTGAATCATCAAGAGCGATTGATGAAAGAAATTCCAGGATTCCGTTTCCTGGCTTTGAAATTCATGAGAAATCATGCGACTCATATCCGCTTTGGGATTACAGTAAATGTAAGCATGATATTTTATTGATATATCACTTGATTTTTGTTTAGTTTAACTTGATGTACTGAAATAACTAAAACTAAAACTGAAATGAAAAGGAATGGAAACTATATAGACGTGTTTCAAAAGGAACAAAACCTAACAAAATGACAAAAACACAAAAGAAAAATACTAAACTTTAACAAAAAAAAGAAAAGAAAATGGAAAATATAAAAATGAATAATGATTCTAAAATATATATTTCTGGTGAATCAGTTTATTGAGGTGAGTCAAGTAGGGGAATCAAAACAACGATTCACTGATTCACTGCATTTTTATATCAAAGTTATATTGAATCAGTTTAATTATTTTCTATTTAAATTCTCCTGCTCATATATTCAACGTTACATATTCTTTATATTTTTTCCCCTGTATGTTGTATATTTTTATATTAATATTTATTATTTATATTATATATTAACATATAATATTTCATATTAATATATAAACATTTATTATAACGTTATGATATGATAACGGTAACAATTAAAATAAAAAAATAATATATTGTAAAGTTTTCCCCATGTTTTGTAAATATGCTTCAATAGCCTATATTTCAACTACAGTCAAGCTAAACGTTTAAAACAGGAGTTAGCTTCGCTACAAGCTACAAGAGCCCGGTCTCATGAAAATGCGTATAAATAGTACGCCAAATAAAAATGAAAACTTGTGGTATTGATACGCAAAAATGGACATTGGCGTGCATATAATACGCAGTTTTCACGTGCATATTATACGAAATTTGTTGGCGTGCATATGATACGCAGTTTTCGCGTGCATATGATACGAAATTTGTTCACAACCCTAAACCTACCCATCGCGTAGCATATACACGCCAAAGTCCATTTTTGCGTATCAATCCCACGAGTTTTCGTTTTTATTTGGCGTA
>NW_015633578.1:473773-475344 GCF_001515625.1 Sinocyclocheilus rhinocerous
GCGTGCATATGATACGAAATTTGTTGGCGTGCATATGATACGCAGTTTTCACGTACATATGATACGCATCTACCCCACAACCCTAAACCTACCCATCGCGTAGCATATACACGCCAAAGTCCATTTTGCGTATAAATACCACGAGTTTTCATTTTTATTTGGCGCACTATTTATACGCACTTTCATGAGATCAGGTTGGCTACAAACAAAAAGCTAGCTTCACTGAACCTATTTCAGGAGGCGGTATCGCTTTAAATATACGAAACTAAAGTATAAAAGCTAAACTATTGAAAAGTAGCCAGGAATCACTACTTGTAGTTAGTTAGCTAGGTTGGTATTAGCTGCAAATTAGCCAGTGGCGGCCATTTTTTCTTTGATCTTCTATGTAAACACAGTGAGGGAATTGAGCATAATTACCCGCGCTTCTCTCACAAAGGCTAATCCATCACTCAGAAACACCCAATTAGCTAATGCTATAATGATAATCAAAGGCCTTTCAATTATTAACTGCAGTAATTGCCTGTCACCGAAAGCAGAGGCTGCTGCTGCGCGCGCTTCAGCTAATTATTACTATTTACTGCTTTGAGTCAGTAATTACTCAGACCTGCGCGCGGGCCCATTACTAGCTCGCTAGTTCATATAGATGCGGATCAAATGCATTGAACCCTTGCATTTGTTAAACCCTCCTTGATAAATGACGCTTTTCCGTTCATGTCGGTCTTTAAAACTGAAGTTATTGTACAGTACAATTTGAGGAAATGTCCTCTTCAAGCTTACGAGTTCATAGTTCTTTGAGGTCACTGTAATGATATGAATCTGATTAAATGACATGCGTGTGTTTGTGTTCACGAGCCGCTGAAAGCTTTCTGAACCACAACTGTGTGTGTTTTACTTGTATGTAAAATAAACATAAATAAATACATTTGGAATACATCGATGTTAATAGTAAACATAATGTAGGCTACTCTCTCTATATAAATATACACATAACATTTAAATGAATTTAAATATTAATATACTTCTCATAACAATAAATATGTATGTAAATATGCATTTATTATTAAATATATATTTCTGGTGAATCCGTTTATTCGGATGAGTCAAGTAGGGGATTCAAAACAATGATTCGTTGATTCACAGCATTTTTAGTTTATTAATTTAATGTTATTTTATGTTTTCAACATACATATTTTGATACTTTTTTTTTTGTATGTTGTACCTTTTTATTTTAAATATTTTTTAAAAATTCATAAAAAGTACATTTTTCGTTTATTTAAATTAATAAATAATAATATACTATGCATTTATTATTACATAATTATTTAAATAATACAGTTCTAATTATTTAAATAACTATAGTAATATACGACTCATATTCCATATTTTTAAAATACATATAGTATATTTATATTTTTAAACGCATTTTGTAATATTTATCTAAATTAAATTAATTTTCCACTGTTTGACCACACGATGGCGCTCTACTCTTCAATATATGACCACTAAAAATTTTTATTTAAATAAGTGTGTAATATACTGTGTGTAAATATTTACTGTGTGTGTGTGTGAGT
>NW_015633578.1:475874-478139 GCF_001515625.1 Sinocyclocheilus rhinocerous
TGTGTAATGAGTGTGTGTGTGTGTGTGTGTGTGTGTGTGTAAATATTGAAATAATATTCTGTAAATAAATAAGTTTACAGCTAACAAAATAATTATTAATACACTACATACATATAAATGTTTTAAACATAAATAAATATAATTGAGTTTTTATATATATGTACATTTTTAAATGAATACATTTACAATTATTTAATAAAATATTACATATATAGTAAAATAATATATTGTTATTATATTTTCATTAACATACTATACTACTCTAATATACTGTATAATAGCTTTATATACTACTATGTTATTCCATAGTGTGAACACACGGTGGCGCTGTTCTCCTAAATATAAGGTCCATATAAGGTTTATACAGTAGACACAACCAGCAATGTTTGACATCAGGTGTGGATCTTTTGATGAAGCCAGAAGCATTAGCAGTCAGATGTGTTTGTTTGTTTGTTTGTTTGTCTCACCGAAGGCTTTCTTGGGCTCGACCAGGCGCAGGGTGAACGGCGCTCCTCTCAGCTGCTCCTTCAGCATCTTCGCCACTTCATAATGCCGACATCCCACAATGCTCTGGTCATTAATGGCCTCGATGTGATCGCCGACACACACCGTCTTTATTTGGTCAATGGTGCTGTCTTCCTTTATCCTCTAAAACAAAACATATGACATAATACGACAGTATAATAATATAATGTAATATATGTAGATATATTACATAATCATGTGAACTATAAATGTAAGTAAGGAGCGGTTTGAACGCATAAATGCTCACGTGATCCTTTAAACTTTCGACTCAAACTGTTTGGTTTCAGATAAAAATTATTTTTTCTCGGCTTGACCTCTGAGATAGTCCTGAAATGTCTTGATAACAGGTTCTTGAAGGATATTTTCTCCTGAAGGCTGTGTGATTTTTACAGTTCAGTGCTTTTGAAGAAAAGATTACGGATAAACCTGATCGGTTATGTAAGTTGATCTGGTGATATACAAGTAGCGACACATGACTAAAATACTTTTTATTTAGTAGTTTAGTAACAGTTACATTTTTATAGTTTATATAAATACTAAAGCTAATACATTTTTAAAAAAATCAGTATGTTCATATTAAAATCTATTCATAATCAATGATATTATTGTATTAACATACAAAGCTATTTATTTATTTACATAAGGATTAAGCTGACTGATAAAAATATACTTTCCAGAAAATTCTGGGCTCAGGCATATGAGAAAACATTTTGGTAGGTTCATTAAAAAATAATAATATATATATATATATATTAAGCAGTGTAATGTTAAAACACAAAATTAAAACATTGGAACTTTTGTTTTGTTTAATAGATTTTTTTTTATTATTATTATTGTTCAAGGCATTTTACTAAAGAAAAAAAATGTGTATATATATATTTTTTTTTTTTTTTTTTTTTAAATTGGGAAAGCTTTCTTGCTAGCATTCGCGAGTCTCCTTGTTAATATCCATTAAAATCTTTTTGTACTAGACTTAATCTGTAGCTAAAACGACTGGTATTAAATATTTTCAGCTTTACCGAACTATAAATGTAAGTAAGGAGCGGTTTGAACGCATAAATGCTCACGTGATCCTTTAAACTTTCGACTCAAACTGTTTGGTTTCAGATAAAAATTATTTTTTCTCGCCTTGACCTCTGAGATAGTCCTGAAATGTCTTGATAACAGGTTCTTGAAGGATATTTTCTCCTGAAGGCTGTGTGATTTTTACAGTTCAGTGCTTTTGAAGAAAAGATTACGGATAAACCTGATCGGTTATGTAAGTTGATCTGGTGATATACAAGTAGCGACACATGACTAAAATACTTTTTATTTAGTAGTTTAGTAACAGTTACATTTTTATAGTTTATATAAATACTAAAGCTAATACATTTTTAAAAAAATCAGTATGTTCATATTAAATTTTTTTTTTATTGTTTTAGATGTAGGAGAATATTTATTTTATTCATTTGTTTGTTTGTTTGTTTAAATTTACTAGCCACTGGCACATTTGAAAACATTTTAAATTTTTATTTATTATTTTTAATAACTAATTTGTTGATTTCATGTATTTATCATTTACTAGCCACTGACATATACAAAAACGTACTAACCATTGGCATATATTCAACATGTAACATTTAATTATTTCATTTATTTTTTATTTGTATTTATTTATTTATTGGCCCCTGGCATCAATTAAAATATTCATTTATTTGTTTATCTATCTATCTATCTATTTATCTATCTATCTATCTATCT
>NW_015633578.1:478160-482629 GCF_001515625.1 Sinocyclocheilus rhinocerous
ATATTCAACATGTAACATTTATTTATTTATTTTTATTTGTATTTATTTATTTATTTGCTCCTGGCATCAATTAAAATATTCATTTATTTGTTTATCTATTTATCTATCTATCTATCTATCTATCTATCCATTTGTATTTTCCCCCCATTTACTAGCCACTAGCATGTAGGTAATTATTTTTGCATAATTTTGTAACCGAAAAAAAAATTTCAGAATATTATCAATTTTAATAATGATCAAAATAACTAATGTAATGGTGATATATTATCTAGCAATTTTCAACAACTTATGTACACACGACATTTACTACCTTAAGAGCAAACTCCAACATACTTCCCAAGAAACAAATGACCCACACACCACTCCTCAGACCAGCAACCTTTCCCTTTGACCCAAAAAATAAATTTTGCTGAGTACCAAAGACTCGCTGTACCTCAGAAGCGGAGATGTTGAAGACCTCTGCGATCCTGGCGTAAAGCTCCCTGACGTTGGTGAAGCCGTGAATGCGTCCCGTCGGGCTCCCGTGCGCGAGCTGTGCGTGAAACACCAGTTTGGGCCTCGGACACGGAGGAGGCTCCTGGGGAAGCGGCGGGGCCGACGGGACGGCTCCCTGGTTCTCCTCGTCCCCCGGCGGTCCTTTGGAGTCCTGCGCGTCCGGACTCATGGCCTCTCCGTTCTGCATGGGCTCTGGGTCGCACGTCGTCTTCTCTGACTCCTGCATGGTGAAGAGCGAGGCGTACGCGGCCGTCTGCAGTCGAGTCTGCCGTGTTAAATTAAAGATGAGGGTAGCCAGGCAACGCTGCACAGGTGAGCGGTTTCAGGCCCTGCTTAGTGGAAACCCAAAACCAGTTGAGCTAGAGATCTTATGGGTGACACTGGAGAGCAGGACGAACACCTGAAGTGAAGCGACACGCTGAGAACCTGGAGGCCATCTGTCTGTAGAGCTGGCGGAGAGGACGATCTTCAACGTTTGTGCGTTTGGTCAAATATTTAGCTGATCTAAAGGAGTAGTTCAGCCAAAAATTAACATTTGCGGAAAATGTGCTCACCCTCAGGCCATCCGAGATGAGTTTGTTTCGTCATCAGATTTGGAGAAATGTAGCATTGCATCACTTGCTCACCAATGGATGTGAATGGGTGCCGTCAGAATGACAGCTGATAAAAACATCACAATAATCCACAAGTAATCCACAGCACTCCAGTCCATCAGTTAACATCTGGAGAAGACAAAAGCTGAAACAAATCCAGCATTAAGACATTTTAAACTTGCTTCCGGCTGAAATAGAAATCCATAATCCATAATAACGCTTCCTCCAGTGAAAAAGTGCATCTCCTGTTGTCTCTCACATCAAAATACAGCCACATATGTGTTTAGAGCTGTTTAAACGCTGCTTGATCTGTGCAGATTTCTCTCCTGATTCAGACCAGACCACATTATCATGCGTTATCATGGATTATGGACTCGTATTTTAACCAGAAGCAACAATTTGGTGGATTTGTTTCTTACAAACGCAGTTTTTGGCTTCACAGGATTAATTGAATTACTTATTGGATTGCATGGATTACTTGTGGATTATTGTGGTTTTTATCAACTGTTTGGACTCTCATTCTGACGGCACCCATTCACTGCAGAGCATCCATTGCTGAGACACTGATGCAATGCTACATTTCTTCATTTTTGGGGTAACTTTTCCTTTAACAGCTGAAGAATAGTTTAGCATAAGCAAGAAACTTTCTTGAAGTACTGCATTATGTTTTTGTATAAACATTTAGTGTTTGCTGTATGATTGGCAATATTTGCTGCCTCTTTTTCAACAAAAGCATTGTAGCAAGCAGTAAGTCTTGAAATCAACTGCAGATGGCATTTAAAGCCAATTTTTGACAAACTCCAGTGTGCATTGTAACCTCACAATTATACTGAACAAACTGGGCTCATGAAATGACAGAAGTCTCCATGAGGAACATCCAGAGGTCAGACGAGCTGCGGTCTGATACCAGGAACTGGCTGTGGATCTGATATTTGTCCTGCAGTGGGTACAGTGCCTCCTCTGTTCGGATGGTGAGTGTAACGTGAGCTGCTGTGTCAACTCCTTCCTCCAAATACTGACTGCACACACATTGCTCCCGCTATGTTTTATGCATAAAAGGGCGTATGCGGGTCATGAGATGTCATGTGACGCAGTCATGTGTGCAAAAGCGACGAGATGATCCGGGGAAAATTGTGTTGAAATGGTCATTTCTGCAGCACAGCGTGATTTGATTATGAAATTATGTAGCCGGGGGACTGAAGTATTTCATATGTGTGATTCAAATAAGAGAAATGAAAAAAAAAGATAGATAGATGGATAGTAGGGATGTGCATCTCCATAACTGAGGCCGATGCGATACACATCTCGATGCATAGCCAACGATACGATACATTGAAGATACATATGAAGTAGCTAGCGATGTGATACGATACGATTCACCCCTGTTACGATGCAGTGCGATTTCGATTCAATCCGATTCAACACAATGCGATTCGATGCAATGGAAAAAATATGATCGCATTTATTTATTTGGTTCAGACAGACAGCAAATCATAAATTAACTTATGTATGTGTCTTCTGACTTCTATAACACCTCGAGGCCTGTTTCATAAAACAAGTTTACCAAATAGGCCAGGCTTATTAGATAGAACAGATAGCATTAGAACTTTACAATCTAACATTGCTCTTTAAAGCATTAAAATCACTAAACTAAAAGTTAAAATCACTCAATTAAAACTACATTTTAACTGCTATTAAGCAGTAATTAAGTAGTAAGCTTGGTAATTAGGACTGTATTAGCTTACATTTGATTTACCCATTACAATAGTCCCTTTACAGGCACTGCTATCATAAGAATACACCTATATGTAGGTTTAAAATTCTACAAAAGGCACATTTAATGTCCAACAACAAATATTTGAGCAAAATGCATATTTGACTCAGAATTATTGCTTGTTCACTCGCGTATGCCTCGCTCACTCCTGACAGCAAAATGGATATATTTGCATGACTTTCTAACATTTACAGCGGAAAAATATACTCGTGACATGTCAGTTATGCACTGAGGAAAACACAACGTCTCAAATGCATTAAACAGCACAGATATATTCGCTGTTTGCCATGGTGGATCGATTTGATCCATGATCGACATTAAGGGCTGCTTAAGATTAAGCATCCACAAATTAGGCTAGTTCGATTGTGTGAATTTACACTGTCGTTTATGGAACTGCTTTAGCCCCGATAGATTTGTTAGGTTATTTCAAGTCAGGTTTTGGACTTTAATCCCTGCTTTTTTTTTGTAGTGTTGTTGTGATATGTCATATTCGCGCGCTGCGGTGATGAGAGAACGCGCTTGAGAAACAGTTTCGAGAGGAGAAATCAATCTACATATAAAATATTGGTCACTTTCTAAATAATAAAAGTGTAGCCATCCACTAGTAATTATATATAAATAAATCGTTTTTTACCGATGCAAATATGTTAGAAACGATGCATCGCGATACAAATGCCAACTTGTAGCCGATGCACACTTTTTAAACCGATGCATCGCATCGTTAACTTTTTTTGCCGATGCACCGAGCGAATCGGGGAATCTTTCCATCCCTAATAGATAGTTAGACAGATGTCTCAAATCCATCACTAGTGAACATTTAGACGCGCATGACCTGTTCAAACTCATGATCGTATTAAAACATGTGAGAACAGAGTTAAAAACACTAGGGCGGTCTGTAATACAATCAGTGTATAATCAGCCTTCCACACTAGTTCTCCACCCTGACTTCCTCAGCCTACCACCACGTTGCATGCAGACACGCGTCCTGCCCATAAAAGGGCATGGGCGGAGTCCGAGAGGGAGTGTCGCGCCGTGATTGGGCTCCGCGGCTGATCAGATGCGCGCTGATTGGCCGCCAGCGCTTGGTCCGATTTTGTCTCATTTTGTTAATCAGGCCGCGTTCATGGGACGCCGGATAGAAACCGGATCATCGCATCCTCGTTCAACGGCGTATTTTGTCGGCGTGTGTCGATCTGCGTAGAGGAAGAATGCTGGAAAACAAGAGGGAGAGATTTAAAACGTTTCTGAGAAAGATCGACGAGAGCGCCATATCGCGAATCAAGCATTTAATGAAGGAGAGGTGAGTATAACCGTTATCAGCTGTCGACGTCCGATTATACGCAGCTCATTTACATATGTTAATGTTGTGTTCATATTATAATTACAAGGTCCTAGTGTGTTTGTTTTGATAAGGTTGTGTGATGCGCGTGGTCAGATTGATGATGTTTTATAGCCATAATCCACCCTGTGTGTGTGTGTGAGTGAGAGAGAGAGAGGGTGGGTGGGGGTGTGTGTGTGTGTGTGTGAGAGAGTGAGAGAGAGGGGGGGTGTGTGTGTGTGTGTGTGTGTGTGTGTGTGTGTGTGTGTGTGTGTGTGTGTGTGTGTGT
>NW_015633578.1:482720-501313 GCF_001515625.1 Sinocyclocheilus rhinocerous
AGTGAGAGAGAGGGTGGGTGGGGGTGTGTGTGTGTGTGTGTGAGAGAGTGAGAGAGAGGGTGGGTGGGTGTGTGTGTGTGTGTGTGTGTGATGACTTTATTGCTTCCCGTTGACAGATTAGATATCATTTTATTTATTACTTTATAGTAAACACATTGCTTTTTTACACGTCTTTTCCTAGATATCCCTGCCATTAATGCTTTTTACTGCATTCCATTTACCGTGGTAGTACCATGGTACAGTGAAGATGTTAGATGTAAACACCGTGGTGTTTATTTTTTTTAAATACCATTGAATCAACACCACTATGTTTTTGGACAGGTACCATGGTAGAGCATTGGACTAACATGAAATACTCTGGTACATGTTAAAATACCATGGTATTATCTGATACGACCACTGTGATACTACCACAGTAAAATACAATGGTAAAATGCCATCTACCGTGGCTGTACCATGTTTTTATTTCACCACAGTTTTTATATACCACGGTGATAATAGGAATGTTGTTTTTGACATGTAGGCCTATCATGACAGTACCAGTGTGTGTTTGGACATGCCATGGTGAATTATTGTATTACCATGGTGCATATATAATATTGTATATGTATATGGTAATATATGACAAGGTACATATCTGAACACCATGTTTTTTATTGTATTTACAATGTCAGCCTCCTTAAAAACCTCCAAACTCCTAAAAAAAAAATAGCCATGCAGTGTAATATAATACCAGCTTTTTATGTGGACTTGTCTTTGTGTTGGTTATTATTAGAGTCGTTAAGCCGGTACTGTACCTGGATCGCATCACTCATGTTATTGTAAAGGAATTACTGGGCTAGTTTTAGACTAGAGCTGATTTCCCTAACTCACATTTTCCAATGAGTTCCAATTTACATTGAGCCATTTAATGGAAAATATACCTATTAATATACCAGTTCACTCCAGCTATTCTTATACCAGTGTAGCATGAATGGTGTAGCCCTCATCTGCAATTGTGACATAAACAAACCAATCCACATCGCCGTTATGCTCTAAATTCCTAACCATCATCAAGGTGTGAGTTTTCCATTCACTCGGGCAGTTGGAATGCAATTGAACTTCTTTCTTGGCCAAATTGCATTGTCTTCAGTGATGGTCCTAAATGTCATTTGGAGCAGGAATGTGTCAAATTACGGCATGTGCTAAATGTCGACGTTACATCACAATGCCCCATAAGTGGTTTAGATTGACAAGCATTTCTCCAGATAAACAGATGATCTCATAGACCCTCAGTTGTATTGGTATTCCAACACATGTGGGTCACGTTATCTATCGGCGTCTATTTTTAGCCCAAAAGCTTGTTCCAGGTGGTGTGCCAGGTGTGGGCAAGCTGTCTGGGCTAATTTTGTTTCCCAATGGAATTGAATTAGCTTCTCCGGACCTTGTAAAGAAAAGTATGGGCCCTGTCCGCTTATCGTTCACATAGATAACCGGTAAAGGACGTTGAGTTATACTTGAAGTCTTGCACAACAGCTTTTGAGCGTCGCTCCTACATAAGGAACTTTGTTTGGATAGAGTTGAGGTCATTTTAGAAGGTCTGTTGGGTTCCCCTGAGTAAGATTGGACCACTCCTTGTAAATTTTAATGTGGCTTCCAGATTTGGCACGTTAAAGTCTTTCTGCTTCTTAGTGCATCAGTTCAAAGCAGCATTCTTGATTCTTCGTTGCCCGCGAAAGTCAAGCAGATGTTCAAAGTTCTCAACGTTCCAGTCCCCAGCATTTCACACTGATTTGGTGAAATCCACATTGAGGAACCCATGACATATTGGTGGCCTCAACCTTTAGCACCTTTACTGAAAAAAACAATACTTGCATGAAGTACTTCCCCAAACAAAGTTCCCCTAAGCTATTAATAACCACACCAAAAGAACAAAATATGATCAGTTTCATGTGATTCCTGTCCTATCCTTAGACTGAGGAAGTGAGACGGATACATTCAGGTCATGTGACTTGCACAAATGTCCTCTGTGTCGTAGGTTTGGCCCCCGTCCACAAGTGGCAAGCTGTGTTTGCCCACAGGGATTGGTGTTGGCTCTTGAACGGACATCATGGCTCGATAGATGTCAAGGCCTAAACCTTATTCTACGCCACTCTTTGAAGATGTTAGCTCAGGTTTCATGGTTACACCAATTTTTAAGAGTCTCGCTTTTGGTTCTTTTGAGTTTCTTTTGCAATTCATCTCGAGTTTTGAGACCAAGATTTGGTGTATTTTGAGAGATGGATATGAACTTTGGATTTGATGTAGTTTCTATGTTTAGATTTTATTTATTATTTCTTTTTAGAGGTATAGGACAACTTAGTGTGGTTTGTTGTTGGTTAAATGTTGTTGGCTCAAGCTCAAGTTTTCGTGTGGTTTAACACATCACTGTTTTTTCAGCAAACACCCACTCGGCTCATTTATCACACTTTGATGAAGGACCTTCTATTCTCTACGTGTGGTTTGACTGTGTTCTCACTGCTTCTGCTCAAGTCTATTCATTTTGCAAGCTGGGTAACACACGACTTGCTCAACTAGTGAATTCTAATGGAGGCTTTCTTGAAAATGATCTATGGTTTCCTGGTGTGCAGCGTTGACACAATTCAACCCGTCGATCTCTGATTTACATGTCGGCTTCTTGGCAGCGATCTTGAATTGCATTCAGTCGACAGTTCCTCCCATCCGTTAACCAATGGTGATCTAGTACCCCTGTGTTTTACAGAGCGTGAAAATCTTATGCTTATGCAATGAAAACTGACCTGATATTCTCAATATCACGTTATGCTAGTGTGCTCCATGAAACTGGGCAAACACTCACTTAATCTTCTCTGTTAGAACATGGTGTCTTGCTTATAAACAGAAGTACAGAATGCCCTGAGAAATACTGATTAATAATAAGTGCAGAACTTAAGATTCAAGAACTACTTGTTTTCAGGCCTTGACAAGGATCTTTAAGCTATCTTCGGTGATTCACCGTGCAGATGTGGACGTATATGAGCTGATGCGTTTCCATTGGCAAACATCAGCCTTGAATGCTTGTGTATGTGCAGTGTGCATTAGGCCAGGGATGAATCATCTTTATTTATAATGGCACAAGGAGGTCAGGGGTCAGATGGAGAAAAGGTTCAGTGGTAATAAAAAAGTAAGTTACAACATTTATCATTTTCATTTAGTTTAACTTGATTTCCTAAAATAACTGAAACTAAAATTAAAATTAATACATCCATATAGACACAAAATACAAAAAAATAAAGTATCATTAACTAAAATTAAAATAGGGAAATAAAAAGTAATTCAAAATATTAGTAACTCAATGATACTAAAATAACACTGGTTTTCATTTATTTTTTTAGCTGTCTTGAGAAAAATGTAACTCTTGTTTGATTAAACTCTTGATTAAAATCTTGGTTGATTAATTTTTTATGTTATGTTCAAAATCAAATTTGTGTATTTTTTCACATAAACTGGGTTTTGCTCAGTTTTTCCATGTATCATTTTGCATGGATTTTTAAATATTTTTTTTGCCTTTATAAAAAATTATAAAGTAGCCATTTGTGACCCTGGAGCACAAAAGCAGTGTTAAGTCGCTGGGGTATATTTGTAGCAATAGCCAAAAAAAAACTTGTATGGGTCAAAATTATAGATTTTTCTTTTATGCCAAAAATCATTAGGATATTAAGTAAAAATCATGTTCCATGAAGATATATTGTACATTTCCCACCGTAAATATATTAAAACTTAATTTTTGATTAGTAATATGCATTGCTAAGAACTTCATTTGGACAACTTTAAAGATGATTTTCTCAATATTTAGATTTTTTTGCACCCTTGCAGACCTCCAGATTTTCAAATAGTTGCATCTCAGCCAAATATTGTCCTATCCTAACAAACCATACATCAATGGAAGCTTATTTATTCAGCTTTCAGCTGATGTATGAATCTCAATTTCGGAAAATTGACCCTTATGACTGGTTTTGTGATCCAGGGTCACATTTTTGTCACTCTCAAAAGTCAGAATTTAGTTGTTGGAAAGCAACTTCAGGTTCACACAGAAACCTTCCAGTATACTTGAAGTATTTATTTGCTTCCAGTATTGGCCAAATCAGATCCTTGCAAAAAAACTCCTGGTCTTGTGGAGGTCTTTCTCTAGATTTCCCATGGGTTTGTTGACCTTCTACCCCATCACAAAGACAATAGGTGGCCACTAGCGAGGCCTTTGTTTGCATGTCTTCAATGGCATTCAAATGGGCCATTGTGGGATCCTTTATCCCTCCCTCGACTCCCACTTTGGCTTCCCTGTGCCTCACTATCTCACTTTTTTTCCGACGGCCTGCGCTTGTGTAACTGAGCAGCTGTAAAGGAAACCTTTAGACCCCATTGCTCAGCATCTAGTTCAGCTGGTCAAAAGCAGTTCAGTAGTCGCTAGCGCTGGGAGGACGCTGCAATGGATGGCGATAAGGACCCAAACCGCTTGGATACGGCCACACGTGAGGATTTGGGAAGGTAGGAGACGTTTAGAACTGCTTTAGCTAGCTCTGATATAGGGCTGTGCAATTTGGGGGAAAATATCAAATTGCGATTTTTTTGACAGATATTGCGATTGCGATTTGATTTGCGATTTTAAATTTGCAAAGTCAAGCTTCAGCTCAATATTGCCAATAATGTGCAGCACAGTATGGGTATCATTACCCTGCTGAAAAAAACAATAGAAACCATCACAGAAATTCTTATAGTTTCCATTAAACCATTACAAAAACCAATACAATTCCCATTATAACCCTGAAATCCATTACATTTTTTATTGTGTTTTGGGAGGGGTTCTATAGTTTTTTTTTTTCAGCAGGCAAGATTATAATGGTATAACTACTTTTACAGAATTAACTTAATTACTGAATTTCACAGAAAATATTTGTCTATTTTTTATAAATAAAGAACTGTATTTCTTAAGTCAATTATTAAAGTATTACATATGTTACATAGGCTGATTTATTCATTTTAAGTATTTGGGATTTTAAGAACAAGTGGAAAATGTGCTGAATGTTTCATTTCATCCAAGTGAAATCAGCAAACTGTTAGACTGAATTTACATTCGTTTTAAACGCGAAGCCAGGCGCGAGTCGACACAGGTTGCGCCAAGCCTCATCCATACTGCCAGATGCGCTCGTGAAGACTTGCAGTGCGGAGCCGGGTGCGAGTATAAACGAGCATTACGAGACCGGCTGCGTGAGTGCGGCAAGCATGAACGCGCGATTTCGATTCGATTTCGATTAATCGCACAGCCCTACTCTGATATATGATGGTGAGCAGCTGCGAGTACGTCGTTGAGCCGCTAGCTTGCCGGGGATTTGGTTTCATAGCTAGCGGATTGAATTCCAACAGCTTTAAAGACCAAAACGTTGACTAGTTCTGTCTTTGTTCATGCCAATTAAATCACCAAAACCAACCGTTCTCGAACACTTTGACTCATTTGCAAAGACTGAACTTTTGTTGTCAGCACAAAGGCGAGCGCGATAAACGTTTATCGCTGAAAACGGGCCTTGAACTCCCAACACATTTCCTTGTTTGGTGTGTTTATGCCACCGTTTGTTGCTTATCTCATCTGGTTTTATCTTCAGCATCAGACGAGTCAACAGGGGATGTTTGATGCTCGTTGTCTTCTCTTTAAATCACTGCGCATCTTTAAGCCAAATAGAAGTCGCGAGGTTCATTGTGCATGAGATATAAGACTGTTAAACAGGATCTCTGGGTCCTTTATTATTGTTCTAATGCCACGAAACCGGAATGACACAGTTGAAATCCTAATGGCATTGACTCAAACTGTTTGAACAGAGTGTTTGGTTTATTTAATGCATTCACATCATTTACAAATATGACTTTGCTGGCTTGCATTCTTACAAACTCCCACAGCGGGGCAGCAGATTCCCAAAATGCCTCTGTTTCGCCTGAATACTCGACTTCAGACAGGAGAAAACACTGTGGTTGGGGGTTTACTGAAGCCGGTTAAAGGGTGTGATCTGAGGGCTTTTAAAAATAGATCTGCAATATGAAGTGTGCTTTAATGTCTTTAATACATCGTACTCTGCAGAGAACTTGTGTGGCTTGTTTTACGCTGATTGCAAAAGCGAAAGCAGCAATTATGTTTTGCGTGAAGAAAATGAAGTGATGCAGTAAATTAGTTGCTTTAGTTTATGCTTAAACCATTTTGTGTGAATATTTTAGGTAATACAGTAAAAAGTTACTATATTACCAGAATCACATTCATTTTTTGGTATCATATATTATATTATCAGAATAACCATTGAGATTGAGAAAATTAAAAGTTTATATTTCATTATTACATTCTTTAATTTTTCTGTATGCAAAATAATTTATAAAATAATATATTACTGAATACTAATACTACTAATAATAGTTATTAGTATAATTTTATTAAATATATATTTTTATTAGTTTTTATTAATTTTATTGTTTTATTATTTTCTAATTTTTTTCTGTTACTGTAATCAGTATCAGCATTGAAAATGAAAAATTTATAATTCCCATTTTATTCTTTCAATTCTATATTTAATTGTGTTGTGTCCCAGTGGTTCCATGTGAAGTTTTAAATTACGTTTACTTCCTCGTATAGATTTAGCATTTATAGTGTGTTTATTTAGGTCAGAAAAAACCCTCTACACATCTTATTATATAAATATATGTTTTATTAGTTTTTATTAATTTTATTGTAATTTAATTATTTAATTTTTTTCTGTTACTGTAATCAGTATCAGCATTGAAAATGAAAAATTTATAATTCCCATTTTATTCTTTCAATTCTATATTTAATTGTGTTGTGTCCCAGTGGTTCCATGTGAAGTTTTAAATTACGTTTACTTCCTCGTATAGATTTAGCATTTATAGTGTGTTTATTTAGGTCAGAAAAAACCCTCTACACATCTTATTATATGCAAATGACATTAAGAATTATTTCTTGGTATTCCTGCTTTTTTGGCAACATCTAGGAAGCCTTCTTTAGACTTAGTGTTTATTTCATCGGTGACGCCAAATTAGCCTCTTGCAGGTGCGGCTCTGCTTTTGAATGTGTTTGCGTGCCATTGATTTGCTTTCATATCTAAAGGTTTCAAGATGAAACACTCTTAACAAAAGCTGGCTGAATTCTCTGTAAAATTCTAGACGTTATTTCAGTGGCTGCCAGCTTCCTTGTGTCGTAATGGTTTTCTTTTGTTCTCTTTTGGCTGTAAAAGCTTCCCTTCCCTCGCAGATGAGCTCAGGAATGTTTCCGTGGCATTTGAGAGTCATTCGTAATCGTTACGCCCATCGTAGGTGGATGCATGCCTGCTCGGTGCGTTTATTACATTTTTTTAATATGGGTAATAGGTTTAATATGTTAATAGGTCTTTTATTTATTTAATATGTGGCAAGTTTATGTATGACAAAAAAAAAACAATTTATAAAACGTAGTTTTCTTTTAAAAAAACAGTTAATGTGTTTAAAGAAATGTTATTTATTTATTTAGCCTTTTATATTAAGATTGTTTTCATAAAGAAAAAAGCTTTTTTTAATTAAATTAATATAAAAAAATATTAAAAGAATTTTTAAAAGAAAAATACATTGTAAATTATATATATATTTCTTTGCAATATTTAAAATATTATAGGCCATTTCAAATATAAAAAATGTGGCATTTTCATATAGAAAGAAAAAAATCTAATTCATTTAAAAAAGATGAATAAATGATCAAATGTATTTTCTTTCAAACCAATTAAATATATGTAAGATATACATATATCAGCTATTTTCATATGTAAAGAAAAATTTATTTAAAGAAAGATAAGTGAAAATATATAAGTTTTTCAACAAGTATTATAATATATTATACATATATTAATAAATTATACTTTTTCTTTAAAGCAAATTAAATATATATAAAATATATCTATATATATTTATAGTAATTTGAATTTAATTCATGCTTGTTAGAGTGTGATACCTAGTCATAGGACTGCAAGTGTTTTTATTACATGTCATACGCTGTCTTTTAACCTATATATAATTCTGCATAAATTCAGTCATAAATTGAATGGCTCTGAATGCTGGGAAAGGTTTCCAGCAGCTGTGCTTAGCATATGTAGCATTTCAACAACAACAAAAAAAAAACCCTCAGTGCTTAACGAGGAAGCGGTTACTTTGAGTTCCTTTCAGGCGAAGAATTACAGCGATTCGACTTTCGCTTCTATAAATCATGACTTGTTGACTGTAAACGCATTCGCTTCTTGTCAAGCGCCACTGCTGTGTTTCTCAGCATGTTTTCACCTGCGGCTCCTGCCTCTGCGTGCAGGTGTTGCATTACATCAGCATGCCACAGTCACACCATCTGAGGTCAGAGGCTCCGCCCACTCGCATTTGCATACAGGAAAAAGCGGCAGCGGCCATTGGAGCACGACCGCAGACCAGAACTCTGTCTTCAGCTCTGCCCACTCATTTGCATACAGTGGGAAGGGAGCAGCTCCCATTGGAGAAACTGCAGACCATAGCTGAGTTCTAGCTCCGCCCCTCTCATTTGCATACAGAGAAAGGCAGCAGTTCCCACTGGAACGCGACCGCAGACCAGACCTGTGTTTTTTAGACTCGCTGAGCCTCTAGACTTTATTTATTGCTTTTGGCCGAGCATCAGACTCCAGCGTTATGGCTTGAGGCCAGTTTTGTGTACACTTTTTTTTTTGTTTTTTTTTGAGGATGAACAGATCGTTGAGTTTACGATTATCTCGCAGGCATGGAAATAATCTCTACAGGTGTGAACGAATAGGACTTCAGTCATTTTTAAGCAAGAGTATTGGAGTATTTGTACTGGTAGAGTAGGTTTACATTCAATGGGCTGCATTCAATGTATTACCTGTTGAATTTTACTAGCAAGTTCCAAGCGAAAATTGGTGCGGGGTTTCCTTTGAAGGTTGTTTTTCAGTCGGTAGTGTTTACTCTTGAGTTTTTACTGCTGTGGTTGTGTTATAGAGGTCGGAGTGAAGTGCTGTTGGTCTGTTTTATCATATATTTGCTTTCCTGGCGCGTTTGACTCTGTTTAACCATTACACTCGTATCAGCGGCTGAGAGAAACTCGTAAAGCTGAGCTGTTTGCATGATTTGATATCATTACTCCTGGTAAATGCCCTGTATTTCCCATCTGTCTGTCTTTTGCAAGCGTTCGCATGGCCTCGTGAAGTCAGGCGGCGTTTAAGGCTGGAGTGGAGAGCTGCGAGCGGCGTAGTCATGAGGCTGACGGTGGTTTTGTGCTGTTTTCACAGCTATGCGGTGGACGCCGGGACGATCCCCGCGAAGGTGAAGAAGGGGAGGACGAAAAGCAAGCTGGGGAGCAGGAAGGTGTTTAGTTTGGAGGAGAATCAGCTGGAGGTTCAGCAGCAGACCAAGAGCCTGAGCCGGCAGGTCCTGCACAGGTACGAGAGCGTCCGAGTCTTTCCATCGAGTTGTTGCGTTTAACCAGTTCTGCTACTGTAGACCAGCCTAAACAATCACTCTGATGGTCAACATGACACTGTTAGGAAACTGTTATGAATATAGAAGGATGGGTGGAAATAAAATTTTAAAAAAATAAATAAAAAAAATTACTTTTTTTTTTTAATAAGGGTTTTATAATGACCTTTATCAATATATAAAATATGTGGTGTTTTCATCTAGAGGGGGAAAAAAATTATATATATGTAGATGTGTTTGTGTGTGTGTGTGTAAAAAAAAAAAAAAAAAATTATATGAAATATTTATTATTTTATTATCTTCATCAATATCTAAAATAAGTGGTGTATTCCTGTATAAAGAAAAATGTTTAAAAAAAAAATATAGATAGTGTCTTTAAAAAAAATAGTAGATACAATTAATAAAATATTGAAATATTCATAAAAATATAAATATTTTATTAAATATTTTATAAATATAAAAATTATTTGCCAATCATTAATTTTTAAAATGTGTTTTTGTAAAAAAAATTTTTAAAAAAATATATATATATTTTTAATTTTTTTAAAGAAGAAATTATACACTTTATTTTTCTTTTAAACATTTATTAATAAATATAATATATTAAATATTCATTATATTATTTATAATATTTATTATATTAAATATATTTGTTTATAATATTTAAAACATGTTTTAGGCCTTTACCGATATCAAAAATGTCATTTTCATACATAAAGTGAATTTTTAAAATTCATTTAACAAAGGAAGAATAAATGTAAAAATTCAAAAATTCAAAACAAATTACATTTATATAAAATATCTTGTGTTTTCATATATAAAGACAAATTTGAATTTATTTGAAAAAAGAGAAATGCTAAAATATTTTTTAATTAAAAAAAAAAAACAGATTAAGCTGTATATAATAAAATACATAAAAGTATATTTAAAAATCTTTAAAAAAATCTAAATTAAAATTTTCTATACATGGGTCAAAGACGTTAAGATGTCCGCATCAAAAGAAATTTACAAAAGTGATTTTATGTCTATAGAAAGCACATTGAATGTAAGTAAAGTGTCTACTTTTAAGGTTTCAAAACCGTTTTTGGAGGATAAAATGTCAAAATCTGGTTGAAATAATGTTACATTGTCATTCAGTGTAACACAATATTTATGTAAAAATTCAAACATGCTTATTCTGACGTGTACATGTTAAAATATATAAAAGAATAAGGGAGCATATTACATTTGATTGTGTTTTAAATGAGTAAAAGTTCTTACTGACAAATGGGCAAAACCTAGGATAGAGGCACATTTAAAAAATGTAAAATTACAACTAATTAGTATTTGGAGTGAAAGTAATTAGTCTTTTAATGTCATAAATTGAAATATGCCTGACACGATTGTTACACTGAATGACATTTTAGTGGGTGTCTTCTGTTAATCAGGGAAAAATGTATGATGTTTATTTTTTGCTCAGAAAAACAAAAATGCAATTAAATTAAACTTTTTTTTTTTAAATTTGGGGGGAAAACAACAACAATTTAAAGCAGTATCACACTTATTGTTTTTATGCATAAATCCTTTTTCGTCTTTGACCCACATACATTTTTTAATTACTTCATCGATATGTAAAATGTGTGGTGTTTTATTGGCAGGTCTCACACTCTTGATATCGACAGACCTCTGGAGAGAAGCGAAAGCCTCAACTCAAGAAGTGTAAGAGGACTTTTCATTAGTCTTTTCAAACATGACACGTTATTAAAACGCTTCTAATTCTCATTTCCTGTGTCCTTCTCAGAGTTTTATGAAGCACAACAAAACATTCCACAAACTCTTCCCAGAAGTCCCCGAGACTGAAGACCTGCTGCATGGTGAGAACACAGGCTTTGTTTATCTTGTACATTCAGTCTCGCGCTCAATAGTGCACACGGATCCGAGGCGTGTCTGTGACGTCTGTGTCATCGTGTGTTTCCAGCTTACGTGTGTGCGCTGCAGAAGGAAGTGCCTTATCACGGCCGTCTGTACGTCACCGACAGCAGCCTGTGCTTCTTCTCCTCCGTGCTGCTCAAAGACACCAAGGTAACGAAGCGCTCCGATCCGCAGGCGTTCAGAGCCTGATCAAAGCCCAGTTTAACAGAGTCCTGTGTGTGTTTCAGCTGGTCGTTCCCGTCGCCAGTGTGAGCGTCCTGAAGAAGCAGAACACAGCGCTGCTCGTGCCAAACGCCGTTTCCATCCGAACCACAGACGGAGAGAAGGTCAGATCCTCAAACACTCGCCTCGCCTCATGAGCTTCATACTCCACAATCAATAGAGAAAACATTAAAGGGGTCCTATTATGCTCTTTTACAAAGTCTTGATTTTGTTTTGGGGGTGTACTAGAACAGGCTCTCATACTAGGTTGTTCGAAAAACACATTGTTTTTCACATATTTTACATTATTACAACACCTCTCTCCCCAGTCTGGCATGAACGGCTCGAATAGTTCCTGTATCAAGTGAAGTCCCGCCTTCTGAAATACGAAATGTGTTGTGATTGGTTAGCTGGGCCAGTGTGTGTTGTGATTGGCAGCACTCGGTGCCTGGTCGGGAAATGTCACGTCCCTTACCATAGCCGCCTGCGAGCTTCAGTGTAAATATTGCGTCAAAATCAAATCAATTTGAGCGCGATTTAAACCAGGATGATTGTAACCCCTCTAAGTTCGTCTGCCTTGGGAAAGCTAGCGTGTCTCTGACATAGTGATAACACTCATTACCAGGTCTCGTCCCATTCGTCGATCTTTGTGATATCACAAATCCCGGAAAATGTGCGTTGTAGTCCAAACGAGTCGTTCGTTGTAGTTTTTGAAAAGTGATTTCTGTTAAATAAAATATCTCCTTTTGAAGTGGACTTTGAGCTTTGTAACTTTGCAGATCTTTGTTATGCTCAAACAGCAACATTACAGACTAACTAAAGTTGAAAAAGTGAAAATGCATAATAGGACCCCTTTAAGTACATTTTAAGGGCTATTACAATAATATATAAATATCATATCCTTTTTTTAGACAATAAGCACATTGTCTTGTGAAATTCTTTTTACTAAATGGGGAAAAAATTATTAAATTTATGCTGATTAATGCTAATTAATAAAAAGAAATTAATTTTTTTGTGAAATATATTGATTAATGCTAAGTAATAAAATAATTGAATCAAATGTATTGCAGGATTTTTTGTGAAGCATACTGATTAATGTTAGTTATTAAAAAATAAATAAATGTATTAGTTATTTTTAGTAAAACGCAATTAATTCTAGTTAATAAAAATAAATGTCTTAATATTTTTAGTGAAACATACCAATTGATAAGTATTAAAAATTTAATTACAGTAGTTTTTTTGTGAAACATACTAATAAATAATAATTGCTAAAAATAAAAAAATGTTACAGTAATTTTAGTGAAATGTACTGAATAATGCAAATTAATAAAAATAATTTAATTTAAAAATTACATTGTATTACAATATTTTATATATATGTATATATATATATATATAACATTCAGAATAATGGGGATTACACAAAAAATTCAAAAGTAAAATGTCCCGACACTTTACATTTAATGCTTTTTATTATTTTATAAAAACAAAGCCTAAAATGTGATTTTTATTTATATATATATATATATATTATGGCGTGAAATATTTTATCAGAAGTTCTTTAGTTTATTAATTTATTTTGAGATTTACTCTCTATAATATATCTATAATACATTACATTTTTTTTATTTTGAGATTTACTTATATCTGTAGTATATTCAAATGTGTATTTTTAAAAATAGTTATTTAGAGATTTACTTGTATCTGAAGTATATTAAAATAATGTAATAAAATATAAGAATATATTTATTATTATTATTAATTATTTTTTATATTAAATCATATGAATTTTTTTCTCTCTGTGTTGCAGTATTTGTTCGTGTCTCTGCGTAACAGAGAAGGCTGCTATAAGCTGCTGCGATCCGTCTGTCCTCAGCTGGAGGTGAGGGAGCGTTTGCTAACGTGATTTGACTGGCGCTTCATGTGTTTTTATTCACTCCTGACGCTCTCGTTTCTGACAGGACGGAAGTGCCAACAGCAGCCCTCTCTTCTCATCGGCCGAGAACAGCTTCGATCAGGCCAAACCCCTGGTAAGTGAGCGTTCAGCGCTCGTCTGACCGGCTTCAGATGATCTGGTAATGACTGTGAACCTGCGTCTCTCCAGCAGAACTCCAGTCACTCCAGTCTGGACGAGCGGGACGAAGTGTCTCCTCAGATCCAGCTCTCTGCGTCTCCACTCGCTTCAGAAAACACTGCGATCAAAAGCCCTTCAGCGACTCGCGGCTCACCGCAGACGGCAGACGAGAGCTCGGGTGACGAAGACACCGGTACGACAGACCTGAATCTGAGTGATAATGTGTTTGATTGCAGGGATTAAAGTGTTTTTTCCGTCAGTTCATAAAGAGTCACTTGCTTCATTCCTGAATGAATCAGCCGTTTGAACGAATCAATTGAATGAATGACTCGGTGATAAAATCAGTGACTTGCCGCCACCTGCTGGCAGATTTAGTTTCATTTATAGCGTACAATTTCAGTCAGGAGCGCTTGTCCTCCTAATTAAAAAATTTAGGAGCACCTTCTGATCAATAATCAAAAATTCTGATCAAAAATTAGCAGAGGTGACATTTGACTCCTTAAAGTGACTTACAGGAGTATTTTCTTTGTAATGGCTGTAATTAATCTGTCAAATTCAAAAAATTATGTTTAAGCTTTTTTAAATTTATATTTAAAACAATATAATAAGAAGTAGAATAAGACAAATAAGTTACCAATCATATGAAATTAGTATTAATAAATTAATTTGTACTACAGAGGTGGCACAGAAGAACACAAAAGTGGCTTGTAGGTACATTTTCAGACGTTTAATGAGGCTCAGAGGTGGCATGAGTGCAATTAAATTCATGTGGAGATTAATGTTTTAAATATAAAATTCTGAATACAGAAATATTAAATAACTAAAATTATACGCTAAAAATTAAACTAAATCCGCCAGCAGGTGGCGGCAAGTCACTGATTTTATCACTGAGTCATTCATTCAATTGATTCGTTCGAACGGCTGAATCATTCAGGAATGAAGCAAGTGACTGTCTTTATGAACTGACGGAACTTTGATTGGCTAACGGAGGTTCTGCTTCCTCTCACCGCAGGAAGTTCGTGGGTCTGGAGCGTGACGGATAGAGCGCGATCTCTGCTCATCCAAAGAGAAGTCCGCAACCTCAACACTCTGCTGCTCATCTACCTGATCCTGTGAGTAAAACACACCAGTCTGCTTCACATTCCAGTTATAAAGCAGTCATTTATTTAGAAATTTACAGTAAATATTTATGAAAATATTTGTAAATATTAAATATAAATATTTAAAAATATTTACCAAAAATTCATGTTGTACAAAAATATTTACTTAATTTACAGGATATTTACTAAAAATTATTTATAAAATGTAATGCAATTTACTAAACAATTTATGGAATATTTACTGAAATAATTTTTAAAATGTATTGAAATGTTACAATATTTATGAAATATGTGGTTAGAAATAAAAAGTAGCAATATTTTTAATATTTTCAGCATTTTAGTATTTAGCGTTTAGTAAAAACTAATTTAATATTACTATTACTAAAAAATGTTTATCAAAGATTTACTAAAAAAAATCGAAATGTTGTACAAAGTTACAGTAAATATTTACTAAAAATAACCTCTAAAATGTATTAAAATATTTACAAAAATATTTTATAAATGTTACACACATATGTAGTAAAAATAATGTACAAATATTTACTAAAAATAATTTATAAAATATACACTAAAATATAAAGTATTTACCGAAAAAATTATTCATAAAAATTATGCAAATATGTAGTACATTTATAAAAAAAAAATGTAACTAGCAAAAATTATTTTGAATATTTACTAAAAAAAAATATTTATTTCATATATATATTTATATATAATAATATTATATATAATATATAATTTACTAAAATATTTAGATTTAAAGAATATTAAATAATTTTATTAAAAATAATTGTTTGTTAAATATTTAACAAAGATTTACTAAATTATAAATGTTATACAAATATTTACTGAAAGTAACAGTGTATTAACAAATGTGTTAAAACATTTTTTTTTTTTTTGCAAAGAGCTAAGCTAGCTAACCAACGCTCACTGATTGTAGCTCCTTTTGTTGCAAATAACTTTGTCATATATGGGGTTGCAATTTTACTGGTTTCGGTTTAACGATAAAAATAGCTAAGCTAGCTAGCCAACTCTTACTCGTTGCAGCGCCTTTGTTTGACCACTTTTACGACCATCAAAAAATGTCACGAAAAGCTTTTCTCCATTTTTCCTTCCCAAGTTCCTTATTTTTGATGGCTAGCTTTGTCTTGTTTGTCTTTTGGTTTCATTCTCCCTTAATTTTTTTTTCGTAGAAAGGCTTATGATATTATCGGTTTAGTTTTAACGATAAAAAAGAGCTACGCTACCTAACCAACCCTTACTCATTGCAGCGCCTTTGTTTGACCACTTTTACGACCATCAAACAATAAAGTCGTGAATAACGATGTCGTATAAGGCGTTGCGATATTACTGGTTTGGTTTAACGTTAAAAAAGAGCTAAGCTAGCTAGCCAGCCCTTAGTATTATTGTATGTATAGTCTATGCACAAGAAACGCTCAGATCAGGTATTTAACGAGTTTTTGTATCTTTTTGTCTTTTTATACTTTAAGGAAACGAAGTAGTCCAACATGTTGGTCTTTTCGTAATCCGAAAAAAATAAATAAATACAATTTTGTGCAAGAAGAGATGGACGTGGTATTGTTAAGCGTCCGATTTACGGCTAAAACCAAGCGTGCATGTTTGCGCAAACCCAAATGGAGCATTTCCATTCAGGACTCGTAACGAGACGAATCGCGATACTTGACGAAAGTGGCGTGGTCCAAAATATGCATGATTTTTGTGTGTGTATATGTGTGTTCTTAAAAATATGTTGCAGTATGTTCAAGAGTTAAGCGACGTGTAGCCGTTCGAGTGCACTTTATAGTGTGGAGACGCTCTCCAGTCCTGGAGGGGGCGCTATATTGAGGGTCTGGGGCATTGGATGGTGCTAAGAACCTCTCGCTCAGGGCCGGGACTGACTCGCAATGCATTGTGGGATTGTTGCACCTCAGTTTTGGTATCTTAGTCATCTGCTGGCGACCTTTCTCTGCTGGTTTTCAGTCCGCAGATCCTGGTGAAATAAACGCGCATGGACTCACCGAATTTCTAGCGCCAATGAATGCATGCCTTTTTCCTGAAATGGAGATTCCTTGTTGGACTGATCCGTGCAAATTGATTTGCACAACATTTCATCCAGTCGCCGGGACGTCGCAACCTCAAAGTCCCCTCAACGACTGTCTAATAACCACAATGCAAGAAACTCAACTTTCATAATTTGTTGATATTGCACTATTGAATTGTTATTGTTTTTGTATCAATATGTCGGTAAACATCTTGTTTGGTCTATTTATTGCCTAATGTGTCTCTGTGAGACTGGCTTTGGCATTGTTTGAATAAAAATCAAGTGCTAAGGAAATCCAGTGTCTCCGGTGTTTATTTAGCTCAGTCTAAGTATGATCTGTATATATATCTCCACTGGAATTTGTTTATGCGACTTTCAGGATGTCCAACTTTTGTTGTAGACGGGGATAATCAGATTTATGCAATTAACAAGCACTCTAAAATATGGAAAGTTACAAATCAGTGAAATGTATGTATAATGGCAGCATCATTTACAGCATCAACATGAATGCTAATTTTAAAAATATTGGCTATGTTGGCTATATATATCGGTAACACTTAATAATAACTTTCATTTATAAATCATTAACAAACATTATATAATGCTTAACAGATCATTAGTTAATATATATTTACATAGCTAGAAATGTGAGATAATGTTCTTGTTAATGTTTACTAATGAACTTACTAAACTTACCTCATATGATTATTTAATGTAAATTTAAATGCTTACAAATGTCAGTAAACTTTCAGTAAGTCTTTGTTGTGTAGACCTCTATTCACACATCTTTACTAATCATTTATTAATAATTTGTTCATGTTTTTGCAGTAGCCAATCTAAAGTGGAAACTATTCATCATTTGTAAATGTTTATAAATGATTACTAATGATTTAGTATCTTTATGGGCATTGGACTTTTAGCTAATGTAACAGGGTTTGTGTAAAGGGTGGCTGGTTAAGTTTAGCTAAATGCTTGCTAAAGACATAACCGATTGTAATTTTGGTGCAAAAAATTTTTTAATGCCTCAACACTCACATTAGTATACTACTCTTCAGTATATCATTAAACAGGATATTCCTTGAATCATACATAAACGGGAAAACAAATTATTCAACCAAATCAACAGCAATACAATATAGACAGATTGAACCGTGTTCCCTTATAATAATCAAACTGACCCCTGTACACTGTTGACCCCTTAACCAACCCTTAAACCAACCCATACCACCAAACCTGTGCCTAACCGTACCCGTATCACACCTCAATAGCAGCAAAAGCTTTTCATCATTTTATAACATCTGTTAAAATCACTTGTAGAATTTCAAGAAGTGTTTGATGATATGGAATTGAAAGTGACATTTGTAAGCATTTTAACTTAAATGAAATAATGATTTGTTTGAACATTATCTAATTTTATAATATTTTATAATAATATCTGTTTATTAGCAGACATTAACAAGCACATTACATCATGTTTCTAACTCTTTGAATATATATTAATTAATTATCCATTAAGCATTATATAATGTTTGTTAATGATTTGTTAATGAAAGTTATTATAAAGTGTTACCTCTATCTGTCTGTCTATCTATCTGTCTCTGTCTGTCTGTCTGTCTGTCTATCTATCTGTCTATCTATCTGTCTCTGTCTGTCTGTGTCTGTCTAGCTGTCTGTCTGTCTATCTATCTGTCTCTGTCTGTCTGTCTGTCTATCTATCTGTCTCTGTCTGTCTATCTGTCTGTCTGTCTGTCTATCTATCTGT